>NW_027182772.1:0-106104 GCF_040807025.1 Struthio camelus | reverse complement strand
GGAAACCCCGGGCACACTTACCAGATTGTAGAAGCCGACCACCTCGACGAGACGCCGAATGGAGGCCAGTCGGGTGACCCTGGGCTCCTGGGCTCCTCGGCTTTGCCTGGCCACAGGGCAGAGGCAAGGCAAGAGCTCTGTCACAGCCAGACCTCTCTCCCTCTCTCCCCTGCAAGCAGCCCACGCTTCCACAGCACCCTGACACAGGAGACCTTCCCGCGCTTCTCGCTGGCAGCACCGCTCTCTAACACCCCCGCGGCCTGCTGACTACGCGCCTCTTCCGCATGGAAACGGGAAGCGGCAGCTCACAGCTCTCCATCCATGCAAGCCAGGAGCTGTGCTGAGAGCGCCGTGGCAGTGGGGTTACTTTGCAAGCGCAAGGCTCAGCAACTCGCACCGTCCGGCCCAGTGCAGGGGGTGCCCCTTTCCCCCAGCGACAGTGCGGGCAGAGCTGCCCCTGGAGCTCTCCACCCACCGCCTTCAGCCTTGTCTCGGCAGGTGGAATTCCCTGGCAAGGCTTACCTGAGGAGCAGGTCGAGCCAGAGCTCCTTCACCTCCTGCGCCCTGCAGAGAGAAGGAGAAAGAGCCTCACACCTCGCTGCTCCTCATCCTGCGGAGTGACGCGGGCCCCACACACATGCCCGCGCGCGCCCTGGCCCTGGGGAGAGTGCCCGGGCCAGGCTCGAGCCTCGTGGGGCAGCACAGGCACTCGCCACAAGTTCTGCCTTCCTCAGGCCTTGCAGAGGAGCTACTACTTGTCTTTCTGGCCCCTTCTCTTCTCGCCTTCCCTCACTTGAGGAGAGCAAAAGCCCTTGGAGCCCTTTGGCAGGGGAAAGAGGAGACAGGTGCCAGGGGCGAGTGCCCTGGCAGGGCGATGCGGCAAGGGGGCTGCAGCGTGAGGCGTTCGCAAGGGACAATCTCTGTGGCGCACAGTGGAGCCGGGGGGCCCGCGAGAGCCTCTGCCTTGCCTACGGACTTGTGGCAAGAGCCTGCCCCTCTGTGGCAGCTCCGGCCCTCCTGCAAAGGAGCTTGCTCCCCTGCCTTCCCAGGAAGGCTCACGGCTCTGCCTCCGCCCGCGGGCAAGCAGCAGCCCCGGCACGCCTCTTCCCGCCTGCCAAAACTCAGGGGGTCCTGCTCGGAAAGCAAAGCGCAGCCTCTACTCTCCCCCGCCCAGCCTGGCCGGAGCCCCAGCAAGCCCGCCGAGGCCTGAAGGCGAGCCCGGTGGCCGGCACCCACCACCGCCAAACTCCCTGGGCCCACGACTCACCCAAAAGTCACCATGCACACGTTGGTGGGCCAGGCGAGGAGGAGGGTGTTGCTGCACTTGATGCCCAGCTCCTCCTCCACTTGCTTAGGCCCACCTGCCGCCTCGTCCTCGCCGCACACCACCCACAGCTCGCTGAGAGGCACCCGGTGCTTCAGCCAGAAGGTGGAGCCCCATCTGCAGGGCAGGAGAGCAGCGAGTGAGTTGCAGCTGGCCCTTGTGGTGGGGGCAGCCCCAGCAGTCGTGCAGGCAGAGCCACTTCCCAGGGGCAGAGCCTTGGGGCGGCCCCCCGAGCCTCCCAGAGAGGCAGAAAGGAGCCTCAGTGCCCGGCCTCCCAGAGAGGGCGCTGCCGACAAGGCGCTGCTGCCTCAGGGGCCGCTGCTCAGGAGGCGCCAACCACAAGGCTGTCCTTTTCCTCTGACACCTCCCCGAATTAAAGGCACACTGGCTCTGCCCCTGCAGCTTAGGGACAGCCCTGCAGGGCACTGCAGGTGGTTTGGACCACGAGTGCTCGTGGGGAGCAAAGGGCATGGCCAGAGCGGACGCTCAGGGAGGACAGGAGGAGGACGGCCGCCTTGTGGACGACGTGCCTGGGGCTTTTGGATGCTGGAAGCTTTGCCAAGCCGCGTTTGGCAGTGCTGACACTTGCTGCAGGCAGCAGCTGTTCCGGGAGGAGCAAAGGCCAAGAGCTTGGCTCAGAGCCCTTCTGCTGCCCAGCTGTGGCCACCTCCGTTGGCATGCGGGCTGACAAGAAAGCACGCGCCGCCTTGCTGTTGCGGCCCTGCCAGAGTTAAAATGAAGCAGGCCGTGGCCGCTGCGGGCCGGCGGCTGTGCAGGCAGCCCCTAGGAGGCACTTTCCGCTGCAGCGGGAGCTGCTCAGGGCAGGATCGGCGCCCTGCAGCTGCTGGCAGAGGCCGCGGCGCGCAGGAAGGGCGGCTCTGCTTGCCGTTCTTACTTGCAGCTGGCAACAGCCATGGCGTCTGGGAAGAGCAGCAGGTGCCTCTGCTTCGTGCGGTGGCGGCGCGTCACGGCCACGCGTTCGCTGAGGAGCAGCTGGGGGCTCCTGCTGGACACGAAGAGGCTCGGCGGCTGCTGGGGCTGGGAGGCTTCGCTCCGCGAGGCGGGCGCGAGGCGGGCGCGAGGAGCCCCCCGGCGAAGGCCCCTGGGCCATGCCTGCGTGCTGGCAGCGCGGCTGGCAGCACCCGTCCTGCTGCAGCAGTTGGCCTGGCCCATGGTGCCGCGAGGGGCCCCTGAAGCAGCGTCCCTGTGCCTGGCAGTGCCGCTGGGCTGGGAGCCTCTGTCTCCCCACACTGCCCCGCGCTGGCACAGAGCCGCACTGGGGGACGGAGGCTGCTGGCCATGGCCGAGGTCACTGTGGGTGCCACGGCGGCACGTTGTGATGCGGCGCCTGGGCCACGGGGTACCTCCGGGCGGGGGGGGGGGCGGGGGCAGGGGGCACGGGCAGGGCTCTTCCCAGCCACCCGCTGCCTCCGATGCCCCACCATTTCCTTTGCTCACAGGCAGCGGTTGAACTGCTTCCAATGGTCCCGCCTTTTCCTTCTTGCCTGTCAAGCTCAGTCCAACCCACTGAAAAGCCTCTGTCAAAGCCACAGCCGAAGAGCGTGGCGCACATGCTTCGTCCAAGGCTTCTGCATCTGCTTACGTACCTGCAGAGCCTCTTCTCCAGCAGCTTCACCATCCTTGCTGCTGCACTCAGAGGGACTTGGCTCCCTCATTAGGGCCCCTTCCTGCAAGCTTGCCCTCCACTGCTCTCTTTCTCCCACTGAACTCGGAACCCTTCCGAGCAGTCCTCTCTCATCCTTCTGCCTCTCCAGAACAACAGGGAGGCTGCTGATCGCACCCGAGATGATGTGCTGGTGGAGCTTTCGTATGCTCCTCAGGGTGCCTGAAACACCCATCATGTCTGTCTTTGCCTTTGCTCTACGGCTGTAGACATCTGTGCTTGCCCCGCAGTTACCTGACACAGGACATTGGGCATCTTGGTCTTCCTAAGCTCTGTTGCAGGCGAGAGGTCTCTAAACCTCCTTTAAAGCCCCAGAGTGCACTGGCTATTGCTTTCCTCCCCCCCACCCCCACCCCCACCCCCCCGCTTAGGCAGGCAAGAGTATCTCTAGGAAGGGTTCTGAACCTCTCCCCAAAATCTTTATCAAGTGGTCGCTCTAGGAAAAAACCAAAAACCAAAAACCAAAAACACATCCATCTTTAGGAGAGACTTTGATCATCTGCATTCCCAGGAATCTAACCTTAGGGTTAGGGTTAGGGTTAGGGTTAGGGTTAGGGTTAGGGTTAGGGTTAGGGTTAGGGATAGGGTTAGGGTTAGGGTTAGGGATAGGGTTGGGTTAGGGTTAGGGTTAGGTTTAGTGTTAGTGCGGGCAGCCCGCGCAGACTGCTCCGGCCCGAGTTTGCCACGTTCTCCCCGAGTGGCACTGCTCGTAAGTAGAGCAGGGAAGTATGTGATTCCTGGTAGCTCTAGGCAGAAAAGCTCCACAGGGCTTTGCCTCCCCTCTACAACGATTCATACTGAGCCATCCAAGCCTGTTCCTTCACCCCACTTCTCCAGTTCTCGCCTGTTTGCACTGCCGTGGCTTGGTTGCCCGTAGGCCATTAGTGCACAGTCTGTGGCGCCTTGGAGCACCGAATACTGCATCGTGGAGGCGGATGAGGAGCCCCAGTCGGAGAGGCAACCCTCCCCGCAAACCGTTGCCTCTTGCTGACCAGAACGGACCAGGAATGCCCGTTTTTCTGAAATCTCTGTTGGACTAAAACTTGGACCTGAGCCTTCCAAATGCTCGGCGGCCCTTTCTCAAGAACACTTTGGCCACAGAGCGGGACCCTGTTCAGCCCTGGAACTCTCGGCAGCCAGGAAAGAGGGCGCAGAGTAGTGACATGGTGTCAGCCAGCAACTTCTCTCCCGCCCAGCTTCTCTCTGGGCCTTGCTGGCCAGAGAAGCCCAGCAACCTCTGGGAAATGCGCCTTTCCCTCTGTTCCTGCGTGACAATGTTGCCTTGCCAGTCCTTTACCTTGAAGGACTGGAGACTGCTGCTTGAGGCCAGCCACTCCCTGTGAGAAGGAACTGTTGCGAGTTGTGTTTCCTGGTTCCTCTTGTTCCCCCAGGGGAGACGTGTGCTTTGCTGTGGCGGGAAGCTTCCTGCAGCAATGCCACTTGTGTATCTGCGTGTCAGAAGCTGTGCCTCTCTTTCTGCAGCTGTGTCTTGAAGAGGGGTCAGACACGTGGCCACTTTCTTTGCCCCCCCGCTGGCACCACTGCTGCTCCCAGCACAGTGGCCTCACAGTCCTCAGCCCCATCCACTTCATGGAGGGAGCTGGAGACCGTTTGCGAAGGCCAATGCTGTCCACACTCCAGTGCTCAATAGCACTGCAGCGCGCCGTGCAGCCCTTTCTATTCGGAAAGGCAAATGGATGTTCACCTCTGAAATAGCACTCTCCACCATACACACGTTCCTCCAAAGCTGTCTTGCTAGAGCCATGCTCTCTCTAATAAACTCTGAAAACGTAAAAACCTTAGGGTTCTCTTAGGACACTGTCGGGCAAGTACTGTGATTCCTCAGATGCTGACGCCGGCCACTTGGACCGTGTGGCAGTTAAACGGCCTGCCCGAGCTTCCCAGGCCGGCAGAAGTGTACCAAAGGCTCCGGTCCCTACACGCCGAGAGCAGCGCTGTGTCGCGAAGGGAAGTTGTCAGTGCAGGCTTGGGAAGGGGTTGTCAGGCGGGAGAGGGGAAAGGCAGCGTGAGCCCTGGGAGAGGCTGCCGCCCACCACGTGGCACCACGGTCCTTGGGTGGGAAGGGCAGGCTGATGTCATCTGGCCTTGTCTGGAAGGAGCCTTGGAGCAGGAAGGCTCTTGCCTTGCCAGGAAGCCCAGAGCCCCCCTCCCCCTCCCGCCTGCCCCCCCAGCCCCCCTCCCCCGCTAACAGTGTGTGCAGAAGAGGAGAGGAAGGTGACGTCCCCTCAGCCCAAGACACCACGGGCTCACAGCCACAGGGGCGGCTGTTACTTTGGCGCCTCTGCCTCAGCCAACCCTTCAGCGGTCCCAGAAAGACCCTCTGTCTGCGTAGCGGCGAGCTGCTGCCCCTGTGCTCCTCAGCATCGTGGTGAGAACGAGACAGCAAGGGCATGTGAAGCTGCAGAGGGGATTCGTGGCCCCCCAGTCTCTCGGTCGCCACTGCTCCCAGCAGAAAGAGGGAAGAGCCCAAGAGCTGGTGACGCAGAAGCTCTACGGGCTGGAAAAGCTGGTGCTTGCCCTGCACGACCTGACTGATGCAGAAGGCCGAGCAGAAGCAGCCGCAGCCCTGGCTGTCTCTGAGGTTGTCGAGAGGCGCCGCCATGAAGCTCAGCACGCTTCTTGGGCACCCAGAGTCACAGCCAGAGCAGCCTCCGCCTCCAATTGCAGCTGGGCGACAGAGGCACTTTCGCTCGGAGGAACAACACTTTGTTCAGGCTGTCCAAGAGCTGGGGGCAGCGCTTCCTTCTTCTCTGGCATGGCCTTCATGGAAGCAGGTGGCGTGCGAGGGCGAGGTGCTTCCGCACAGTCGGCCTCGGCAGTCCCTGTGCCTGAATGGGCAACAGCGTTTGGAGGGGCTGGAGGCGCTGGCCCCATGGAGCTGAGGCTGCCACAGCCCCAGCTCCCAGCTCCCAGCTCCCAGCTCCAGGCAGCAGCCAGGCTGAGCAGCTAGAGGCACGCACGCACAAAATGCGCCCACACCTATACACGGCCCGTCTCCACGGGGCTGACCCCACAGATAAGCACACACTTGGCTCAGGTGCCCTGGTCCGCCCAGGAGCTAACTCGCACACCCTCACTCTCTGCAGTCTCCGGCCCACACGGCCACCTCGAGGCCATCATCAAAGCTTCTTAGCCTACTCGCTGGCCGGGCTGCCTTGAAATTTGCTAGCAATCACCCCCTGGCAAGCTGCCCCTCACGCGCTCCAGGGGCTGCGCCAGAGACGCACGGGGACCCTGGCCCCCGGTGTGACTCCCGTGGCTGGCACGTGCCCCTCCGTCCACACGCAGGCACACACAACAGAGAGTCTCCTCACCCAGGAAACTAGTTAGAAAGAGCGTTTAATGGGAAGACGGGAGCGGGGCCTCTCACAGCTTCCAGGCCGCCAGAGTCTCCTACTTCTTGGGCTCTTTCCACCAATTGCTCCGCTTCCTTTTCTTCCGTCCGCACGCCTTCACAGCTGCAGGTTTCCAGGAGTTCTTGTTCTGGTGCCACAGGCTCTTCTTCAGCTAGGCTGCTGTGTGTTTCGCGTTGCTTCGGGCTTCTGTCAGGCGGCACAGTGCTCCCAGGCTCCGTGCTAGCCAGGCCTGCTGATGCGAAGGCAGACAGGTCTTCTCCTTCAAGCTGTGGTGGGGGCAGCAGGCACAGGGCCTGGGCAGTGCCCACTGAGGACGGCCTCTTCCATTTGGCTCCCCTCACTATTGCCCCTGCGGGAGGCTGTTTCGGTGTGCAGGACGGCACCTTGCATTTTGCCGCCTGCGCTCTCCTCCCTCTGCGGAAGCACTGCTGCTGTTGTTCTTTCTAGGCTGTTGGGCTCCAAGATGGGCCCTGCGCCTTTTGCAGTCATCTGCGCACAAGCCCCCTCGCTCACACTCTGCCCAGCCGCTGCAGCTGCTTCTGAGCCGGTTGTTTCTGGCGGGAGGGCAGAGGCTTGGCTCTCCTTCTGCACGGGCAGCTCAGCAGCAGGCACTTCTGGGCTTAGCAATGAAGGGCGCCCAGGCTCGCCGGCCTCTCCCGGGGCAGGCGCCTCACTAGGCACTCCCGGAGCCCACGCTTGCTCGGAGGAGTGCAAGGCAGGAGTTTGCTCTTCTGCCTCAGGTGTGCCAGGGACCGCACCCACAACTGCTCCCGCGCCCTCTGCTCCCTCGGGGAGGGGGTCACTCTCGCCTTCCAGCTGCACAGGCATCTCAGCCGCTGCCGTGCCCGCAGGCCCCAAGGCAGAGGCGCCGCCTTCGTCCACCTTTTGCGCCTGGGGAGAACGGGAGCACAAAGTGTGAAGAAGGCACACGCAGCTTGAGAAACGAAGGGCAGCCAAAAAGAAGGGGCAGGCGGCAGCACCCACGCCAAAGACCAAGCCAGGAAGAGATGCTGCTGGCAAGGCAGGCAAGAAGCTAGGAGCACATCAGCGCCGCCCCCCCACCAGCCCCCCGGCCCCCCATGGCTCCTGCACATTTGAAGCGCAGGGAGTGGAGCCATTTTCTGACCTCCCTTTGCAGAGGTGCCTCAGCCACCACTGCCTCTCTGCCTGCGACGGAAGGTACCATCAGGTATGTGCCCCACAGTAGCGCATCATCTCTCCCGTCGCACTGCTCTGGGCAGGAGCCTGAACGGCAACTGCTGCTGCACCTCCGCAGTCAAAAACACCACCTCCTCCCTCCTTTCCTGCAGGAAGTGTAGCCACCTCACTGTGCACACGCGCGCGCCTCAGCGGCAGCTGCTGCCACACATTGGTTGGCATCGGCACAGTCACCCTGGTAGGCCAGCCAGACTTCCTTAGAGTCTTGGCTTTCCGGCCTGGAAAGCATTCCAATGCTTTGCAAGGGCCTTTCGGGCCGGCCTGCGTGCCTCTTCAGGACTCCTACCTTCTCCTCTGGGGCTTGCTTCTCCCCCTCCTCCAGGTGCTGTGGCTCAGCACAGCCTGCACAAGGCAGGTCCCCATCCGCAGCCTCAAGGGGCTGCAGCTTGGCCAGCGCTTCCTCTTCTTCCCGCTCGATGGCCACACAAGCTTTCTCCAGCACTTCCTCAATCAAGTCTTCCACCATGGGCTGGAGCTCAGCATCCAAGTGGCACTGGCACAGCTGGGCGGGCGTCAGTGCAACAGGGAGAAAGCACCGGAGAGCACTGTCATTCTTAGCCTCTTAGCAAGGAGAAAGGAGGAGGAGCAAAGCACTTGTGCTGAAGGCAGTGCTGGCCACTGCAGGGGGCGGCCCCCTAGGGCAGCTGTCGCAGGAAGCACAAGCACAGCCGCGGGCTACAGGACGAGTGGGCTGGCGGGAGATCGAGCCTGTCGCATGGGCGCGGCAACTCAACAGACCTCCTCACAGGTCTCCTCCTCCTTGGCAGCCACCAGGAAGAGGCAGAGCGCTCCCCGGCACCTCCTGCCTGCTCCTCTAGGTCTTGCCAGCCCCGCTAAGCCTGCATGCTAGGGCTATGGGGGAGAGCCTGCCCCAGCGCTGTAATCTGGAGCTGAAAGCAGCCCGGCCACCGCCATCTGCAGAAGCACCTTGCGCGGTGCTGCCGCTCACCTCGCAGCAGACGGAGAAAACCACGGGCTTTTGCTTTCTCTGAGGAGAAGGTGCCCGACGGTGCTGCTCCGTTTTGCATGAGCAAGTGAGCTGTGCCCACTGTGCAGGGGACAGTGCTTGGGGAGAGGGCTTGCGGCCCGGAGTAGGGCCCGGCCTACCTCTCCTTGTCCTCCTTGTGTGGCCACATCTCTTCCTCGTGCTGTTTTGGCAGAGCGGGGCGAGCGGGGTGGGACCGCAAGTGCAGCTTCCTGACTGGCCCCGTGCACCACTGCTGCGCACTGCCGAGGCTCTTCTGCGTGCAGCTCTGGGAAGCAAAAGCAGGAGGACTGCTGCAGCCTGCATGCTGTTCAGCTTTCCACCGGAAGGCATGCTTTTTACAGCTACGATTCAGCAGGGCAAACTGTCTCCACGCGGTGGGCAGCAAAAGGACTGCTGCGCAGGAAAGCAACAAGCCCCAACTCCAGAGGCCCACCAGCTTTGGCTGGGGCTCAGCCCTTGCAGCCCCTGCTCTCCACAGTGTCTGGAAGGGAAGTCTACCTCTCGGGCTCGTCCCAGAGAGACAATTGACCGCGGTCAGGAAAGGAGGGCCAGGGCATCCCCCGGCTTATCAGCATTTGTCAGTGGGAAGGGGAAGAGACCAAAACTTCCACAGCAGGCAACCTCCTTGCTTGCCCGCCCTACGGGACTCCCTGGCAAAAAGCCGCTGTGCGCGTTGTTGGAAGCAGTGCAGGTGGCTCAGCGGGGCTGCAGCAGAGGGAACGCTCCGAAAGCCAGGACCACATGTGTCTAGCCTGTGCTGCAGCCGTCTGCCCGGTTTGCAAGACAGCCCAGCCGGAAATGATTTCCAGGGCCAAAACCTTCGGCCCTGTGCCCATGGTGAGGCCACTGCCCGCTTTCACACTCTTCCTGCAAAGACATGGTCTCTGCTTTCCTATTCACCAGCAGGTGGGGTTTTTCGGATGCATCTCTGAAGAGCAGCCTGGGAGAGCCACCTGCTCGCACGCTCCTGCTAAAGCAAGGAGTCCAAGAACATGTCTTGACACTACCTGGAGGGGGAGAGCCAGGAAAGCCTCCGCCATCCTGAACTCTGGCTGATGCTACCGAGCTCAACATTGACTACGCTGCGCAGGTGCCTCTGGGCGAGCCAGTTTTTGGTTTGGGGATGAAAGTCAAGGCCGTGCAACCGTCTACCTGTCTGCCCTTTGGCGTGCTTTCTGGCTGCCGCAGGCGCGGGCGTTGGGGGCTGCATCCGCCTCTGCACTCGCACTCCGGCCGGTTGTCGTCCCACCGCTTCTCGCTGGCTCGCAATCTCCCGCCAGCCAGGCTGGGCAGCAGGGAGGGCAAGCATGTCACAAGAGACTTGCTATGCAACTGCCACGGCTTTCTCTCCGGGGCTAAGGAAGACTTGCTGCTTGCCTCCTGCAAACCTGCTCTTTCCTTTGGCTCGTCAGCGCCCTGACCCTGACGAGGCGGCTCTCGGCTCTGTAGCCCACAGGGCTGGTGCTGTAGGCAGCGCCCCAGGCGCTGCCCGCCAGGCACCCAGCCCAGGGCCCTTTCAGGCTGCTGGGGCAGCCACAAAAGGCGCAGCCCCACACAAGGCACCCAAACGTGGCGGAGAGGGGACAGGCCGCCCTCCCGCGCTCTCCTGCGCCACTGGCCAGTTCCTCCCAAACGCCGGCGCGGAGCAAGCGGTCGCTGTCTCGATGGCTTTGGCCCCTGCCAAAAGTGCCCGGGAGCCCTGGGCACAGCCCGGCTCCTGCCAGCCATGCCCGGCCCTTCCTGCCCGCGGCTGCCCACAGTCGCCTGCCAAGGGCTCTGCCCGCTCCCGGGCAATGGCAGGCAGTGGGCAGCCCCGGGCTGCTGCCCCGCTGCTGCCAGCCGGCCCGCTCCTCCACGCTGCACCCCACCGGGCCCGGCGCACCTCCCGGGGAGCCGCCCGCCCTCTCTGCCCCGCCCAGAGGGAGCCACCGCTTACCTCCACCAAAACCAACGTCTCCACGCTCTTGGCTGTCAGCGCCACCGACTAGGCAAGAGAACAAAGAGCCAACGTGAGCAACTTGTGGCAGGGGCTGTTTCCGAAGGCCCACTTGCTCTCTGGGTGCAGCGGAAACCCCGGGCACACTTACCAGATTGTAGAAGCCGACCACCTCGACGAGACGCCGAATGGAGGCCAGTCGGGTGACCCTGGGCTCCTGGGCTCCTCGGCTTTGCCTGGCCACAGGGCAGAGGCAAGGCAAGAGCTCTGTCACAGCCAGACCTCTCTCCCTCTCTCCCCTGCAAGCAGCCCACGCTTCCACAGCACCCTGACACAGGAGACCTTCCCGCGCTTCTCGCTGGCAGCACCGCTCTCTAACACCCCCGCGGCCTGCTGACTACGCGCCTCTTCCGCATGGAAACGGGAAGCGGCAGCTCACAGCTCTCCATCCATGCAAGCCAGGAGCTGTGCTGAGAGCGCCGTGGCAGTGGGGTTACTTTGCAAGCGCAAGGCTCAGCAACTCGCACCGTCCGGCCCAGTGCAGGGGGTGCCCCTTTCCCCCAGCGACAGTGCGGGCAGAGCTGCCCCTGGAGCTCTCCACCCACCGCCTTCAGCCTTGTCTCGGCAGGTGGAATTCCCTGGCAAGGCTTACCTGAGGAGCAGGTCGAGCCAGAGCTCCTTCACCTCCTGCGCCCTGCAGAGAGAAGGAGAAAGAGCCTCACACCTCGCTGCTCCTCATCCTGCGGAGTGACGCGGGCCCCACACACATGCCCGCGCGCGCCCTGGCCCTGGGGAGAGTGCCCGGGCCAGGCTCGAGCCTCGTGGGGCAGCACAGGCACTCGCCACAAGTTCTGCCTTCCTCAGGCCTTGCAGAGGAGCTACTACTTGTCTTTCTGGCCCCTTCTCTTCTCGCCTTCCCTCACTTGAGGAGAGCAAAAGCCCTTGGAGCCCTTTGGCAGGGGAAAGAGGAGACAGGTGCCAGGGGCGAGTGCCCTGGCAGGGCGATGCGGCAAGGGGGCTGCAGCGTGAGGCGTTCGCAAGGGACAATCTCTGTGGCGCACAGTGGAGCCGGGGGGCCCGCGAGAGCCTCTGCCTTGCCTACGGACTTGTGGCAAGAGCCTGCCCCTCTGTGGCAGCTCCGGCCCTCCTGCAAAGGAGCTTGCTCCCCTGCCTTCCCAGGAAGGCTCACGGCTCTGCCTCCGCCCGCGGGCAAGCAGCAGCCCCGGCACGCCTCTTCCCGCCTGCCAAAACTCAGGGGGTCCTGCTCGGAAAGCAAAGCGCAGCCTCTACTCTCCCCCGCCCAGCCTGGCCGGAGCCCCAGCAAGCCCGCCGAGGCCTGAAGGCGAGCCCGGTGGCCGGCACCCACCACCGCCAAACTCCCTGGGCCCACGACTCACCCAAAAGTCACCATGCACACGTTGGTGGGCCAGGCGAGGAGGAGGGTGTTGCTGCACTTGATGCCCAGCTCCTCCTCCACTTGCTTAGGCCCACCTGCCGCCTCGTCCTCGCCGCACACCACCCACAGCTCGCTGAGAGGCACCCGGTGCTTCAGCCAGAAGGTGGAGCCCCATCTGCAGGGCAGGAGAGCAGCGAGTGAGTTGCAGCTGGCCCTTGTGGTGGGGGCAGCCCCAGCAGTCGTGCAGGCAGAGCCACTTCCCAGGGGCAGAGCCTTGGGGCGGCCCCCCGAGCCTCCCAGAGAGGCAGAAAGGAGCCTCAGTGCCCGGCCTCCCAGAGAGGGCGCTGCCGACAAGGCGCTGCTGCCTCAGGGGCCGCTGCTCAGGAGGCGCCAACCACAAGGCTGTCCTTTTCCTCTGACACCTCCCCGAATTAAAGGCACACTGGCTCTGCCCCTGCAGCTTAGGGACAGCCCTGCAAGGCACTGCAGGTGGTTTGGACCACTAGTGCTCGTGGGGAGCAAAGGGCATGGCCAGAGCGGACGCTCAGGGAGGACAGGAGGAGGACGGCCGCCTTGTGGACGACGTGCCTGGGGCTTTTGGATGCTGGAAGCTTTGCCAAGCCGCGTTTGGCAGTGCTGATACTTGCTGCAGGCAGCAGCTGTTCCGGGAGGAGCAAAGGCCAAGAGCTTGGCTCAGAGCCCTTCTGCTGCCCAGCTGTGGCCACCTCCGTTGGCATGCGGGCTGACAAGAAAGCACGCGCCGCCTTGCTGTTGCGGCCCTGCCAGAGTTAAAATGAAGCAGGCCGTGGCCGCTGCGGGCCGGCGGCTGTGCAGGCAGCCCCTAGGAGGCACTTTCCGCTGCAGCGGGAGCTGCTCAGGGCAGGAGCGGCGCCCTGCGGCTGCTGGCAGAGGCCGCGGCGCGCAGGAAGGGCGGCTCTGCTTGCCGTTCTTACTTGCAGCTGGCAACAGCCATGGCGTCTGGGAAGAGCAGCAGGTGCCTCTGCTTCGTGCGGTGGCGGCGCGTCACGGCCACGCGTTCGCTGAGGAGCAGCTGGGGGCTCCTGCTGGACACGAAGAGGCTCGGCGGCTGCTGGGGCTGGGAGGCTTCGCTCCGCGAGGCGGGCGCGAGGCGGGCGCGAGGAGCCCCCCGGCGAAGGCCCCTGGGCCATGCCTGCGTGCTGGCAGCGCGGCTGGCAGCACCCGTCCTGCTGCAGCAGTTGGCCTGGCCCATGGTGCCGCGAGGGGCCCCTGAAGCAGCGTCCCTGTGCCTGGCAGTGCCGCTGGGCTGGGAGCCTCTGTCTCCCCACGCTGCCCCGCGCTGGCACAGAGCCGCACTGGGGGACGGAGGCTGCTGGCCGTGGCCGAGGTCACTGTGGGTGCCACGGCGGCACGTTGTGATGCGGCGCCTGGGCCACGGGGTACCTCTGGGCGGGGGGGGGGGCGGGGGCAGGGGGCACGGGCAGGGCTCTTCCCAGCCACCCGCTGCCTCCGATGCCCCACCATTTCCTTTGCTCACAGGCAGCGGTTGAACTGCTTCCAATGGTCCCGCCTTTTCCTTCTTGCCTGTCAAGCTCAGTCCAACCCACTGAAAAGCCTCTGTCAAAGCCACAGCCGAAGAGCGTGGCGCACATGCTTCGTCCAAGGCTTCTGCATCTGCTTACGTACCTGCAGAGCCTCTTCTCCAGCAGCTTCACCATCCTTGCTGCTGCACTCAGAGGGACTTGGCTCCCTCATTAGGGCCCCTTCCTGCAAGCTTGCCCTCCACTGCTCTCTTTCTCCCACTGAACTCGGAACCCTTCCGAGCAGTCCTCTCTCATCCTTCTGCCTCTCCAGAACAACAGGGAGGCTGCTGATCGCACCCGAGATGATGTGCTGGTGGAGCTTTCGTATGCTCCTCAGGGTGCCTGAAACACCCATCATGTCTGTCTTTGCCTTTGCTCTACGGCTGTAGACATCTGTGCTTGCCCCGCAGTTACCTGACACAGGACATTGGGCATCTTGGTCTTCCTAAGCTCTGTTGCAGGTGAGAGGTCTCTAAACCTCCTTTAAAGCCCCAGAGTGCACTGGCTATTGCTTTCCTCCCCCCCACCCCCACCCCCCCCCCCCCGCTTAGGCAGGCAAGAGTATCTCTAGGAAGGGTTCTGAACCTCTCCCCAAAATCTTTATCAAGTGGTCGCTCTAGGAAAAAACCAAAAACCAAAAACCAAAAACACATCCATCTTTAGGAGAGACTTTGATCATCTGCATTCCCAGGAATCTAACCTTAGGGTTAGGGTTAGGGTTAGGGTTAGGGTTAGGGTTAGGGTTAGGGTTAGGGTTAGGGTTAGGGATAGGGTTAGGGTTAGGGTTAGGGATAGGGTTGGGTTAGGGTTAGGGTTAGGTTTAGTGTTAGTGCGGGCAGCCCGCGCAGACTGCTCCGGCCCGAGTTTGCCACGTTCTCCCCGAGTGGCACTGCTCGTAAGTAGAGCAGGGAAGTATGTGATTCCTGGTAGCTCTAGGCAGAAAAGCTCCACAGGGCTTTGCCTCCCCTCTACAACGATTCATACTGAGCCATCCAAGCCTGTTCCTTCACCCCACTTCTCCAGTTCTCGCCTGTTTGCACTGCCGTGGCTTGGTTGCCCGTAGGCCATTAGTGCACAGTCTGTGGCGCCTTGGAGCACCGAATACTGCATCGTGGAGGCGGATGAGGAGCCCCAGTCGGAGAGGCAACCCTCCCCGCAAACCGTTGCCTCTTGCTGACCAGAACGGACCAGGAATGCCCGTTTTTCTGAAATCTCTGTTGGACTAAAACTTGGACCTGAGCCTTCCAAATGCTCGGCGGCCCTTTCTCAAGAACACTTTGGCCACAGAGCGGGACCCTGTTCAGCCCTGGAACTCTCGGCAGCCAGGAAAGAGGGCGCAGAGGAGTGACATGGTGTCAGCCAGCAACTTCTCTCCCGCCCAGCTTCTCTCTGGGCCTTGCTGGCCAGAGAAGCCCAGCAACCTCTGGGAAATGCGCCTTTCCCTCTGTTCCTGCGTGACAATGTTGCCTTGCCAGTCCTTTACCTTGAAGGACTGGAGACTGCTGCTTGAGGCCAGCCACTCCCTGTGAGAAGGAACTGTTGCGAGTTGTGTTTCCTGGTTCCTCTTGTTCCCCCAGGGGAGACGTGTGCTTTGCTGTGGCGGGAAGCTTCCTGCAGCAATGCCACTTGTGTATCTGCGTGTCAGAAGCTGTGCCTCTCTTTCTGCAGCTGTGTCTTGAAGAGGGGTCAGACACGTGGCCACTTTCTTTGCCCCCCCGCTGGCACCACTGCTGCTCCCAGCACAGTGGCCTCACAGTCCTCAGCCCCATCCACTTCATGGAGGGAGCTGGAGACCGTTTGCGAAGGCCAATGCTGTCCACACTCCAGTGCTCAATAGCACTGCAGCGCGCCGTGCAGCCCTTTCTATTCGGAAAGGCAAATGGATGTTCACCTCTGAAATAGCACTCTCCACCATACACACGTTCCTCCAAAGCTGTCTTGCTAGAGCCATGCTCTCTCTAATAAACTCTGAAAACGTAAAAACCTTAGGGTTCTCTTAGGACACTGTCGGGCAAGTACTGTGATTCCTCAGATGCTGACGCCGGCCACTTGGACCGTGTGGCAGTTAAACGGCCTGCCCGAGCTTCCCAGGCCGGTAGAAGTGTACCAAAGGCTCCGGTCCCTACACGCCGAGAGCAGCGCTGTGTCGCGAAGGGAAGTTGTCAGTGCAGGCTTGGGAAGGGGTTGTCAGGCGGGAGAGGGGAAAGGCAGCGTGAGCCCTGGGAGAGGCTGCCGCCCACCACGTGGCACCACGGTCCTTGGGTGGGAAGGGCAGGCTGATGTCATCTGGCCTTGTCTGGAAGGAGCCTTGGAGCAGGAAGGCTCTTGCCTTGCCAGGAAGCCCAGAGCCCCCCTCCCCCTCCCGCCTGCCCCCCCAGCCCCCCTCCCCCGCTAACAGTGTGTGCAGAAGAGGAGAGGAAGGTGACGTCCCCTCAGCCCAAGACACCACGGGCTCACAGCCACAGGGGCGGCTGTTACTTTGGCGCCTCTGCCTCAGCCAACCCTTCAGCGGTCCCAGAAAGACCCTCTGTCTGCGTAGCGGCGAGCTGCTGCCCCTGTGCTCCTCAGCATCGTGGTGAGAACGAGACAGCAAGGGCATGTGAAGCTGCAGAGGGGATTCGTGGCCCCCCAGTCTCTCGGTCGCCACTGCTCCCAGCAGAAAGAGGGAAGAGCCCAAGAGCTGGTGACGCAGAAGCTCTACGGGCTGGAAAAGCTGGTGCTTGCCCTGCACGACCTGACTGATGCAGAAGGCCGAGCAGAAGCAGCCGCAGCCCTGGCTGTCTCTGAGGTTGTCGAGAGGCGCCGCCATGAAGCTCAGCACGCTTCTTGGGCACCCAGAGTCACAGCCAGAGCAGCCTCCGCCTCCAATTGCAGCTGGGCGACAGAGGCACTTTCGCTCGGAGGAACAACACTTTGTTCAGGCTGTCCAAGAGCTGGGGGCAGCGCTTCCTTCTTCTCTGGCATGGCCTTCATGGAAGCAGGTGGCGTGCGAGGGCGAGGTGCTTCCGCACAGTCGGCCTCGGCAGTCCCTGTGCCTGAATGGGCAACAGCGTTTGGAGGGGCTGGAGGCGCTGGCCCCATGGAGCTGAGGCTGCCACAGCCCCAGCTCCCAGCTCCCAGCTCCCAGCTCCAGGCAGCAGCCAGGCTGAGCAGCTAGAGGCACGCACGCACAAAATGCGCCCACACCTATACACGGCCCGTCTCCACGGGGCTGACCCCACAGATAAGCACACACTTGGCTCAGGTGCCCTGGTCCGCCCAGGAGCTAACTCGCACACCCTCACTCTCTGCAGTCTCCGGCCCACACGGCCACCTCGAGGCCATCATCAAAGCTTCTTAGCCTACTCGCTGGCCGGGCTGCCTTGAAATTTGCTAGCAATCACCCCCTGGCAAGCTGCCCCTCACGCGCTCCAGGGGCTGCGCCAGAGACGCACGGGGACCCTGGCCCCCGGTGTGACTCCCGTGGCTGGCACGTGCCCCTCCGTCCACACGCAGGCACACACAACAGAGAGTCTCCTCACCCAGGAAACTAGTTAGAAAGAGCGTTTAATGGGAAGACGGGAGCGGGGCCTCTCACAGCTTCCAGGCCGCCAGAGTCTCCTACTTCTTGGGCTCTTTCCACCAATTGCTCCGCTTCCTTTTCTTCCGTCCGCACGCCTTCACAGCTGCAGGTTTCCAGGAGTTCTTGTTCTGGTGCCACAGGCTCTTCTTCAGCTAGGCTGCTGTGTGTTTCGCGTTGCTTCGGGCTTCTGTCAGGCGGCACAGTGCTCCCAGGCTCCGTGCTAGCCAGGCCTGCTGATGCGAAGGCAGACAGGTCTTCTCCTTCAAGCTGTGGTGGGGGCGGCAGGCACAGGGCCTGGGCAGTGCCCACTGAGGACGGCCTCTTCCATTTGGCTCCCCTCACTATTGCCCCTGCGGGAGGCTGTTTCGGTGTGCAGGACGGCACCTTGCATTTTGCCGCCTGCGCTCTCCTCCCTCTGCGGAAGCACTGCTGCTGTTGTTCTTTCTAGGCTGTTGGGCTCCAAGATGGGCCCTGCGCCTTTTGCAGTCATCTGCGCACAAGCCCCCTCGCTCACACTCTGCCCAGCCGCTGCAGCTGCTTCTGAGCCGGTTGTTTCTGGCGGGAGGGCAGAGGCTTGGCTCTCCTTCTGCACGGGCAGCTCAGCAGCAGGCACTTCTGGGCTTAGCAATGAAGGGCGCCCAGGCTCGCCGGCCTCTCCCGGGGCAGGCGCCTCACTAGGCACTCCCGGAGCCCACGCTTGCTCGGAGGAGTGCAAGGCAGGAGTTTGCTCTTCTGCCTCAGGTGTGCCAGGGACCGCACCCACAACTGCTCCCGCGCCCTCTGCTCCCTCGGGGAGGGGGTCACTCTCGCCTTCCAGCTGCACAGGCATCTCAGCCGCTGCCGTGCCCGCAGGCCCCAAGGCAGAGGCGCCGCCTTCGTCCACCTTTTGCGCCTGGGGAGAACGGGAGCACAAAGTGTGAAGAAGGCACACGCAGCTTGAGAAACGAAGGGCAGCCAAAAAGAAGGGGCAGGCGGCAGCACCCACGCCAAAGACCAAGCCAGGAAGAGATGCTGCTGGCAAGGCAGGCAAGAAGCTAGGAGCACATCAGCGCCGCCCCCCCACCAGCCCCCCGGCCCCCCATGGCTCCTGCACATTTGAAGCGCAGGGAGTGGAGCCATTTTCTGACCTCCCTTTGCAGAGGTGCCTCAGCCACCACTGCCTCTCTGCCTGCGACGGAAGGTACCATCAGGTATGTGCCCCACAGTAGCGCATCATCTCTCCCGTCGCACTGCTCTGGGCAGGAGCCTGAACGGCAACTGCTGCTGCACCTCCGCAGTCAAAAACACCACCTCCTCCCTCCTTTCCTGCAGGAAGTGTAGCCACCTCACTGTGCACACGCGCACGCCTCAGCGGCAGCTGCTGCCACACATTGGTTGGCATCGGCACAGTCACCCTGGTAGGCCAGCCAGACTTCCTTAGAGTCTTGGCTTTCCGGCCTGGAAAGCATTCCAATGCTTTGCAAGGGCCTTTCGGGCCGGCCTGCGTGCCTCTTCAGGACTCCTACCTTCTCCTCTGGGGCTTGCTTCTCCCCCTCCTCCAGGTGCTGTGGCTCAGCACAGCCTGCACAAGGCAGGTCCCCATCCGCAGCCTCAAGGGGCTGCAGCTTGGCCAGCGCTTCCTCTTCTTCCCGCTCGATGGCCACACAAGCTTTCTCCAGCACTTCCTCAATCAAGTCTTCCACCATGGGCTGGAGCTCAGCATCCAAGTGGCACTGGCACAGCTGGGCGGGCGTCAGTGCAACAGGGAGAAAGCACCGGAGAGCACTGTCATTCTTAGCCTCTTAGCAAGGAGAAAGGAGGAGGAGCAAAGCACTTGTGCTGAAGGCAGTGCTGGCCACTGCAGGGGGCGGCCCCCTAGGGCAGCTGTCGCAGGAAGCACAAGCACAGCCGCGGGCTACAGGACGAGTGGGCCGGCGGGAGATCGAGCCTGTCGCATGGGCGCGGCAACTCAACAGACCTCCTCACAGGTCTCCTCCTCCTTGGCAGCCACCAGGAAGAGGCAGAGCGCTCCCCGGCACCTCCTGCCTGCTCCTCTAGGTCTTGCCAGCCCCGCTCAGCCTGCATGCTAGGGCTAAGGGTCCCGGAGAGCCTGCCCCAGCGCTGTAATCTGGAGCTGAAAGCAGCCCGGCCACCGCCATCTGCAGAAGCACCTTGCGCGGTGCTGCCGCTCACCTCGCAGCAGACGGAGGAAACCACGGGCTTTTGCTTTCTCTGAGGAGAAGGTGCCTGACGGTGCTGCTCAGTTTTGCATGAGCAAGTGAGCTGTGCCCACTGTGCAGGGGACAGTGCTTGGGGAGAGGGCTTGCGGCCCGGAGTAGGGCCCGGCCTACCTCTCCTTGTCCTCCTTGCGTGGCCACATCTCTTCCTCGTGCTGTTTTGGCAGAGCGGGGCGAGCGGGGTGGGGCCGCAAGTGCAGCTTCCTGACTGGCCCCGTGCACCACTGCTGCGCACTGCCGAGGCTCTTCTGCGTGCAGCTCTGGGAAGCAAAAGCAGGAGGACTGCTGCAGCCTGCATGCTGTTCAGCTTTCCACCGGAAGGCATGCTTTTTACAGCTACGATTCAGCAGGGCAAACTGTCTCCATGCGGTGGGCAGCAAAAGGACTGCTGCGCAGGAAAGCAACAAGCCCCAACTCCAGAGGCCCACCAGCTTTGGCTGGGGCTCAGCCCTTGCAGCCCCTGCTCTCCACAGTGTCTGGAAGGGAAGTCTACCTCTCGGGCTCGTCCCGGAGAGACAATTGACCGCGGTCAGGAAAGGAGGGCCAGGGCATCCCCCGGCTTATCAGCATTTGTCAGTGGGAAGGGGAAGAGACCAAAACTTCCACAGCAGGCAACCTCCTTGCTGGCCCGCCCTACGGGACTCCCTGGCAAAAAGCCGCTGTGCGCGTTGTTGGAAGCAGTGCAGGTGGCTCAGCGGGGCTGCAGCAGAGGGAACGCTCCGAAAGCCAGGACCACATGTGTCTAGCCTGTGCTGCAGCCGTCTGCCCGGTTTGCAAGACAGCCCAGCCGGAAATGATTTCCAGGGCCAAAACCTTCGGCCCTGTGCCCATGGTGAGGCCACTGCCCGCTTTCACACTCTTCCTGCAAAGACATGCTCTCTGCTTTCCTATTCACCAGCAGGTGGGGTTTTTCGGATGCCTCTCTGAAGAGCAGCCTGGGAGAGCCACCTGCTCGCACGCTCCTGCTAAAGCAAGGAGTCCAAGAACATGTCTTGACACTACCTGGAGGGGGAGAGCCAGGAAAGCCTCCGCCATCCTGAACTCTGGCTGATGCTACCGAGCTCAACATTGACTACGCTGCGCAGGTGCCTCTGGGCGAGCCAGTTTTTGGTTTGGGGATGAAAGTCAAGGCCGTGCAACCGTCTACCTGTCTGCCCTTTGGCGTGCTTTCTGGCTGCCGCAGGCGCGGGCGTTGGGGGCCGCATCCGCCTCTGCACTCGCACTCCGGCCGGTTGTCGTCCCACCGCTTCTCGCTGGCTCGCAATCTCCCGCCAGCCAGGCTGGGCAGCAGGGAGGGCAAGCATGTCACAAGAGACTTGCTATGCAACTGCCACGGCTTTCTCTCCGGGGCTAAGGAAGACTTGCTGCTTGCCTCCTGCAAACCTGCTCTTTCCTTTGGCTCGTCAGCGCCCTGACCCTGACGAGGCGGCTCTCGGCTCTGTAGCCCACAGGGCTGGTGCTGTAGGCAGCGCCCCAGGCGCTGCCCGCCAGGCACCCAGCCCAGGGCCCTTTCAGGCTGCTGGGGCAGCCACAAAAGGCGCAGCCCCACACAAGGCACCCAAACGTGGCGGAGAGGGGACAGGCCGCCCTCCCGCGCTCTCCTGCGCCACTGGCCAGTTCCTCCCAAACGCCGGCGGGGAGCAAGCGGCCGCTGTCTCGATGGCTTTGGCCCCTGCCAAAAGTGCCCGGGAGCCCTGGGCACAGCCCGGCTCCTGCCAGCCATGCCCGGCCCTTCCTGCCCGCGGCTGCCCACAGTCGCCTGCCAAGGGCTCTGCCCGCTCCCGGGCAATGGCAGGCAGTGGGCAGCCGCGGGCTGCTGCCCCGCTGCTGCCAGCCGGCCCGCTCCTCCACGCTGCACCCCACCGGGCCCGGCGCACCTCCCGGGGAGCCGCCCGCCCTCTGCTGCAACACCTCCCACCAACACTCAGCAAGGGCCCCGCCCAGAGGGAGCCACCGCTTACCTCCACCAAAACCAACGTCTCCACGCTCTTGGCTGTCAGCGCCACCGACTAGGCAAGAGAACAAAGAGCCAACGTGAGCAACTTGTGGCAGGGGCTGTTTCCGAAGGCCCACTTGCTCTCTGGGTGCAGCGGAAACCCCGGGCACACTTACCAGATTGTAGAAGCCGACCACCTCGACGAGACGCCGAATGGAGGCCAGTCGGGTGACCCTGGGCTCCTGGGCTCCTCGGCTTTGCCTGGCCACAGGGCAGAGGCAAGGCAAGAGCTCTGTCACAGCCAGACCTCTCTCCCTCTCTCCCCTGCAAGCAGCCCACGCTTCCACAGCACCCTGACACAGGAGACCTTCCCGCGCTTCTCGCTGGCAGCACCGCTCTCTAACACCCCCGCGGCCTGCTGACTACGCGCCTCTTCCGCATGGAAACGGGAAGCGGCAGCTCACAGCTCTCCATCCATGCAAGCCAGGAGCTGTGCTGAGAGCGCCGTGGCAGTGGGGTTACTTTGCAAGCGCAAGGCTCAGCAACTCGCACCGTCCGGCCCAGTGCAGGGGGTGCCCCTTTCCCCCAGCGACAGTGCGGGCAGAGCTGCCCCTGGAGCTCTCCACCCACCGCCTTCAGCCTTGTCTCGGCAGGTGGAATTCCCTGGCAAGGCTTACCTGAGGAGCCGGTCGAGCCAGAGCTCCTTCACCTCCTGCGCCCTGCAGAGAGAAGGAGAAAGAGCCTCACACCTCGCTGCTCCTCATCCTGCGGAGTGACGCGGGCCCCACACACATGCCCGCGCGCGCCCTGGCCCTGGGGAGAGTGCCCGGGCCAGGCTCGAGCCTCGTGGGGCAGCACAGGCACTCGCCACAAGTTCTGCCTTCCTCAGGCCTTGCAGAGGAGCTACTACTTGTCTTTCTGGCCCCTTCTCTTCTCGCCTTCCCTCACTTGAGGAGAGCAAAAGCCCTTGGAGCCCTTTGGCAGGGGAAAGAGGAGACAGGTGCCAGGGGCGAGTGCCCTGGCAGGGCGATGCGGCAAGGGGGCTGCAGCGTGAGGCGTTCGCAAGGGACAATCTCTGTGGCGCACAGTGGAGCCGGGGGGCCCGCAAGAGCCTCTGCCTTGCCTACGGACTTGTGGCAAGAGCCTGCCCCTCTGTGGCAGCTCCGGCCCTCCTGCAAAGGAGCTTGCTCCCCTGCCTTCCCAGGAAGGCTCACGGCTCTGCCTCCGCCCGCGGGCAAGCAGCAGCCCCGGCGCGCCTCTTCCCGCCTGCCAAAACTCAGGGGGTCCTGCTCGGAAAGCAAAGCGCAGCCTCTACTCTCCCCCGCCCAGCCTGGCCGGAGCCCCAGCAAGCCCGCCGAGGCCTGAAGGCGAGCCCGGTGGCCGGCACCCACCACCGCCAAACTCCCTGGGCCCAAGACTCACCCAAAAGTCACCATGCACACGTTGGTGGGCCAGGCGAGGAGGAGGGTGTTGCTGCACTTGATGCCCAGCTCCTCCTCCACTTGCTTAGGCCCACCTGCCGCCTCGTCCTCGCCGCACACCACCCACAGCTCGCTGAGAGGCACCCGGTGCTTCAGCCAGAAGGTGGAGCCCCATCTGCAGGGCAGGAGAGCAGCGAGTGAGTTGCAGCTGGCCCTTGTGGTGGGGGCAGCCCCAGCAGTCGTGCAGGCAGAGCCACTTCCCAGGGGCAGAGCCTTGGGGCGGCCCCCCGAGCCTCCCAGAGAGGCAGAAAGGAGCCTCAGTGCCCGGCCTCCCAGAGAGGGCGCTGCCGACAAGGCGCTGCTGCCTCAGGGGCCGCTGCTCAGGAGGCGCCAACCACAAGGCTGTCCTTTTCCTCTGACACCTCCCCGAATTAAAGGCACACTGGCTCTGCCCCTGCAGCTTAGGGACAGCCCTGCAGGGCACTGCAGGTGGTTTGGACCACGAGTGCTCGTGGGGAGCAAAGGGCATGGCCAGAGCGGACGCTCAGGGAGGACAGGAGGAGGACGGCCGCCTTGTGGACGACGTGCCTGGGGCTTTTGGATGCTGGAAGCTTTGCCAAGCCGCGTTTGGCAGTGCTGATACTTGCTGCAGGCAGCAGCTGTTCCGGGAGGAGCAAAGGCCAAGAGCTTGGCTCAGAGCCCTTCTGCTGCCCAGCTGTGGCCACCTCCGTTGGCATGCGGGCTGACAAGAAAGCACGCGCCGCCTTGCTGTTGCGGCCCTGCCAGAGTTAAAATGAAGCAGGCCGTGGCCGCTGCGGGCTGGCGGCTGTGCAGGCAGCCCCTAGGAGGCACTCTCCGCTGCCGCGGGAGCTGCTCAGGGCAGGAGCGGCGCCCTGCGGCTGCTGGCAGAGGCCGCGGCGCGCAGGAAGGGCGGCTCTGCTTGCCGTTCTTACTTGCAGCTGGCAACAGCCATGGCGTCTGGGAAGAGCAGCAGGTGCCTCTGCTTCGTGCGGTGGCGGCGCGTCACGGCCACGCGTTCGCTGAGGAGCAGCTGGGGGCTCCTGCTGGACACGAAGAGGCTCGGCGGCTGCTGGGGCTGGGAGGCTTCGCTCCGCGAGGCGGGCGCGAGGCGGGCGCGAGGAGCCCCCCGGCGAAGGCCCCTGGGCCATGCCTGCGTGCTGGCAGCGCGGCTGGCAGCACCCGTCCTGCTGCAGCAGTTGGCCTGGCCCATGGTGCCGCGAGGGGCCCCTGAAGCAGCGTCCCTGTGCCTGGCAGTGCCGCTGGGCTGGGAGCCTCTGTCTCCCCACGCTGCCCCGCGCTGGCACAGAGCCGCACTGGGGGACGGAGGCTGCTGGCCGTGGCCGAGGTCACTGTGGGTGCCACGGCGGCACGTTGTGATGCGGCGCCTGGGCCACGGGGTACCTCCGGGCGGGGGGGGGGCGGGGGCAGGGGGCACGGGCAGGGCTCTTCCCAGCCACCCGCTGCCTCCGACGCCCCACCATTTCCTTTGCTCACAGGCAGCGGTTGAACTGCTTCCAATGGTCCCGCCTTTTCCTTCTTGCCTGTCAAGCTCAGTCCAACCCACTGAAAAGCCTCTGTCAAAGCCACAGCCGAAGAGCGTGGCGCACATGCTTCGTCCAAGGCTTCTGCATCTGCTTACGTACCTGCAGAGCCTCTTCTCCAGCAGCTTCACCATCCTTGCTGCTGCACTCAGAGGGACTTGGCTCCCTCATTAGGGCCCCTTCCTGCAAGCTTGCCCTCCACTGCTCTCTTTCTCCCACTGAACTCGGAACCCTTCCGAGCAGTCCTCTCTCATCCTTCTGCCTCTCCAGAACAACAGGGAGGCTGCTGATCGCACCCGAGATGATGTGCTGGTGGAGCTTTCGTATGCTCCTCAGGGTGCCTGAAACACCCATCATGTCTGTCTTTGCCTTTGCTCTACGGCTGTAGACATCTGTGCTTGCCCCGCAGTTACCTGACACAGGACATTGGGCATCTTGGTCTTCCTAAGCTCTGTTGCAGGCGAGAGGTCTCTAAACCTCCTTTAAAGCCCCAGAGTGCACTGGCTATTGCTTTCCTCCCCCCCACCCCCACCCCCCCCCCCGCTTAGGCAGGCAAGAGTATCTCTAGGAAGGGTTCTGAACCTCTCCCCAAAATCTTTATCAAGTGGTCGCTCTAGGAAAAAACCAAAAACCAAAAACCAAAAACACATCCATCTTTAGGAGAGACTTTGATCATCTGCATTCCCAGGAATCTAACCTTAGGGTTAGGGTTAGGGTTAGGGTTAGGGTTAGGGTTAGGGTTAGGTTTAGTGTTAGTGCGGGCAGCCCGCGCAGACTGCTCCGGCCCGAGTTTGCCACGTTCTCCCCGAGTGGCACTGCTCGTAAGTAGAGCAGGGAAGTATGTGATTCCTGGTAGCTCTAGGCAGAAAAGCTCCACAGGGCTTTGCCTCCCCTCTACAACGATTCATACTGAGCCATCCAAGCCTGTTCCTTCACCCCACTTCTCCAGTTCTCGCCTGTTTGCACTGCTGTGGCTTGGTTGCCCGTAGGCCATTAGTGCACAGTCTGTGGCGCCTTGGAGCACCGAATACTGCATCGTGGAGGCAGATGAGGAGCCCCAGTCGGAGAGGCAACCCTCCCCGCAAACCGTTGCCTCTTGCTGACCAGAACGGACCAGGAATGCCCGTTTTTCTGAAATCTCTGTTGGACTAAAACTTGGACCTGAGCCTTCCAAATGCTCGGCGGCCCTTTCTCAAGAACACTTTGGCCACAGAGCGGGACCCTGTTCAGCCCTGGAACTCTCGGCAGCCAGGAAAGAGGGCGCAGAGTAGTGACATGGTGTCAGCCAGCAACTTCTCTCCCGCCCAGCTTCTCTCTGGGCCTTGCTGGCCAGAGAAGCCCAGCAACCTCTGGGAAATGCGCCTTTCCCTCTGTTCCTGCGTGACAATGTTGCCTTGCCAGTCCTTTACCTTGAAGGACTGGAGACTGCTGCTTGAGGCCAGCCACTCCCTGTGAGAAGGAACTGTTGCGAGTTGTGTTTCCTGGTTCCTCTTGTTCCCCCAGGGGAGACGTGTGCTTTGCTGTGGCGGGAAGCTTCCTGCAGCAATGCCACTTGTGTATCTGCGTGTCAGAAGCTGTGCCTCTCTTTCTGCAGCTGTGTCTTGAAGAGGGGTCAGACACGTGGCCACTTTCTTTGCCCCCCCGCTGGCACCACTGCTGCTCCCAGCACAGTGGCCTCACAGTCCTCAGCCCCATCCACTTCATGGAGGGAGCTGGAGACCGTTTGCGAAGGCCAATGCTGTCCACACTCCAGTGCTCAATAGCACTGCAGCGCGCCGTGCAGCCCTTTCTATTCGGAAAGGCAAATGGATGTTCACCTCTGAAATAGCACTCTCCACCATACACACGTTCCTCCAAAGCTGTCTTGCTAGAGCCATGCTCTCTCTAATAAACTCTGAAAACGTAAAAACCTTAGGGTTCTCTTAGGACACTGTCGGGCAAGTACTGTGATTCCTCAGATGCTGACGCCGGCCACTTGGACCGTGTGGCAGTTAAACGGCCTGCCCGAGCTTCCCAGGCCGGCAGAAGTGTACCAAAGGCTCCGGTCCCTACACGCCGAGAGCAGCGCTGTGTCGCGAAGGGAAGTTGTCACTGCAGGCTTGGGAAGGGGTTGTCAGGCGGGAGAGGGGAAAGGCAGCGTGAGCCCTGGGAGAGGCTGCCGCCCACCACGTGGCACCACGGTCCTTGGGTGGGAAGGGCAGGCTGATGTCATCTGGCCTTGTCTGGAAGGAGCCTTGGAGCAGGAAGGCTCTTGCCTTGCCAGGAAGCCCAGAGCCTCCCTCCCCCGCCCGCCCGCCCCCGCCCCCACCCGCCCCGCTAACAGTGTGTGCAGAAGAGGAGAGGAAGGTGACGTCCCCTCAGCCCAAGACACCACGGGCTCACAGCCACAGGGGCGGCTGTTACTTTGGCGCCTCTGCCTCAGCCAACCCTTCAGCGGTCCCAGAAAGACCCTCTGTCTGCGTAGCGGCGAGCTGCTGCCCCTGTGCTCCTCAGCATCGTGGTGAGAACGAGACAGCAAGGGCATGTGAAGCTGCAGAGGGGATTCGTGGCCCCCCAGTCTCTCGGTCGCCACTGCTCCCAGCAGAAAGAGGGAAGAGCCCAAGAGCTGGTGACGCAGAAGCTCTACGGGCTGGAAAAGCTGGTGCTTGCCCTGCACGACCTGACTGATGCAGAAGGCCGAGCAGAAGCAGCCGCAGCCCTGGCTGTCTCTGAGGTTGTCGAGAGGCGCCGCCATGAAGCTCAGCACGCTTCTTGGGCACCCAGAGTCACAGCCAGAGCAGCCTCCGCCTCCAATTGCAGCTGGGCGACAGAGGCACTTTCGCTCGGAGGAACAACACTTTGTTCAGGCTGTCCAAGAGCTGGGGGCAGCGCTTCCTTCTTCTCTGGCATGGCCTTCATGGAAGCAGGTGGCGTGCGAGGGCGAGGTGCTTCCGCACAGTCGGCCTCGGCAGTCCCTGTGCCTGAATGGGCAACAGCGTTTGGAGGGGCTGGAGACGCTGGCCCCATGGAGCTGAGGCTGCCGCAGCCCCAGCTCCCAGCTCCCAGCTCCCAGCTCCCAGCTCCCAGCTCCCAGCTCCCAGCTCCCAGCTCCAGGCAGCAGCCAGGCTGAGCAGCTAGAGGCACGCACGCACAAAATGCGCCCACACCTATACACGGCCCGTCTCCACGGGGCTGACCCCACAGATAAGCACACACTTGGCTCAGGTGCCCTGGTCCGCCCAGGAGCTAACTCGCACACCCTCACTCTCTGCAGTCTCCGGCCCACACGGCCACCTCGAGGCCATCATCAAAGCTTCTTAGCCTACTCGCTGGCCGGGCTGCCTTGAAATTTGCTAGCAATCACCCCCTGGCAAGCTGCCCCTCACGCGCTCCAGGGGCTGCGCCAGAGACGCACGGGGACCCTGGCCCCCGGTGTGACTCCCGTGGCTGGCACGTGCCCCTCCGTCCACACGCAGGCACACACAACAGAGAGTCTCCTCACCCAGGAAACTAGTTAGAAAGAGCGTTTAATGGGAAGACGGGAGCGGGGCCTCTCACAGCTTCCAGGCCGCCAGAGTCTCCTACTTCTTGGGCTCTTTCCACCAATTGCTCCGCTTCCTTTTCTTCCGTCCGCACGCCTTCACAGCTGCAGGTTTCCAGGAGTTCTTGTTCTGGTGCCACAGGCTCTTCTTCAGCTAGGCTGCTGTGTGTTTCGCGTTGCTTCGGGCTTCTGTCAGGCGGCACAGTGCTCCCAGGCTCCGTGCTAGCCAGGCCTGCTGATGCGAAGGCAGACAGGTCTTCTCCTTCAAGCTGTGGTGGGGGCGGCAGGCACAGGGCCTGGGCAGTGCCCACTGAGGACGGCCTCTTCCATTTGGCTCCCCTCACTATTGCCCCTGCGGGAGGCTGTTTCGGTGTGCAGGACGGCACCTTGCATTTTGCCGCCTGCGCTCTCCTCCCTCTGCGGAAGCACTGCTGCTGTTGTTCTTTCTAGGCTGTTGGGCTCCAAGATGGGCCCTGCGCCTTTTGCAGTCATCTGCGCACAAGCCCCCTCGCTCACACTCTGCCCAGCCGCTGCAGCTGCTTCTGAGCCGGTTGTTTCTGGCGGGAGGGCAGAGGCTTGGCTCTCCTTCTGCACGGGCAGCTCAGCAGCAGGCACTTCTGGGCTTAGCAATGAAGGGCGCCCAGGCTCGCCGGCCTCTCCCGGGGCAGGCGCCTCACTAGGCACTCCCGGAGCCCACGCTTGCTCGGAGGAGTGCAAGGCAGGAGTTTGCTCTTCTGCCTCAGGTGTGCCAGGGACCGCACCCACAACTGCTCCCGCGCCCTCTGCTCCCTCGGGGAGGGGGTCACTCTCGCCTTCCAGCTGCACAGGCATCTCAGCCGCTGCCGTGCCCGCAGGCCCCAAGGCAGAGGCGCCGCCTTCGTCCACCTTTTGCGCCTGGGGAGAACGGGAGCACAAAGTGTGAAGAAGGCACACGCAGCTGGAGAAACGAAGGGCAGCCAAAAAGAAGGGGCAGGCGGCAGCACCCACGCCAAAGACCAAGCCAGGAAGAGATGCTGCTGGCAAGGCAGGCAAGAAGCTAGGAGCACATCAGCGCCGCCCCCCCACCAGCCCCCCGGCCCCCCATGGCTCCTGCACATTTGAAGCGCAGGGAGTGGAGCCATTTTCTGACCTCCCTTTGCAGAGGTGCCTCAGCCACCACTGCCTCTCTGCCTGCGACGGAAGGTACCATCAGGTATGTGCCCCACAGTAGCGCATCATCTCTCCCGTCGCACTGCTCTGGGCAGGAGCCTGAACGGCAACTGCTGCTGCACCTCCGCAGTCAAAAACACCACCTCCTCCCTCCTTTCCTGCAGGAAGTGTAGCCACCTCACTGTGCACACGCGCACGCCTCAGCGGCAGCTGCTGCCACACATTGGTTGGCATCGGCACAGTCACCCTGGTAGGCCAGCCAGACTTCCTTAGAGTCTTGGCTTTCCGGCC
Organism: Struthio camelus; assembly: GCF_040807025.1. Lineage (NCBI taxonomy): Eukaryota > Metazoa > Chordata > Aves > Struthioniformes > Struthionidae > Struthio > Struthio camelus. Next base: position 76,962 of record NW_027182772.1, on the reverse strand, counting down.
TGGAAAGCATTCCAATGCTTTGCAAGGGCCTTTCGGGCCGGCCTGCGTGCCTCTTCAGGACTCCTACCTTCTCCTCTGGGGCTTGCTTCTCCCCCTCCTCCAGGTGCTGTGGCTCAGCACAGCCTGCACAAGGCAGGTCCCCATCCGCAGCCTCAAGGGGCTGCAGCTTGGCCAGCGCTTCCTCTTCTTCCCGCTCGATGGCCACACAAGCTTTCTCCAGCACTTCCTCAATCAAGTCTTCCACCATGGGCTGGAGCTCAGCATCCAAGTGGCACTGGCACAGCTGGGCGGGCGTCAGTGCAACAGGGAGAAAGCACCGGAGAGCACTGTCATTCTTAGCCTCTTAGCAAGGAGAAAGGAGGAGGAGCAAAGCACTTGTGCTGAAGGCAGTGCTGGCCACTGCAGGGGGCGGCCCCCTAGGGCAGCTGTCGCAGGAAGCACAAGCACAGCCGCGGGCTACAGGACGAGTGGGCCGGCAGGAGATCGAGCCTGTCGCATGGGCGCGGCAACTCAACAGACCTCCTCACAGGTCTCCTCCTCCTTGGCAGCCGCCAGGAAGAGGCAGAGCGCTCCCCGGCACCTCCTGCCTGCTCCTCTAGGTCTTGCCAGCCCCGCTCAGCCTGCATGCTAGGGCTAAGGGTCCCGGAGAGCCTGCCCCAGCGCTGTAATCTGGAGCTGAAAGCAGCACGGCCACCGCCATCTGCAGAAGCACCTTGCGCGGTGCTGCCGCTCACCTCGCAGCAGACGGAGGAAACCACGGGCTTTTGCTTTCTCTGAGGAGAAGGTGCCCGACGGTGCTGCTCAGTTTTGCATGAGCGAGTGAGCTGTGCCCACTGTGCAGGGGACAGTGCTTGGGGAGAGGGCTTGCGGCCCGGAGTAGGGCCCGGCCTACCTCTCCTTGTCCTCCTTGCGTGGCCACATCTCTTCCTCGTGCTGTTTTGGCAGAGCGGGGCGAGCGGGGTGGGGCCGCAAGTGCAGCTTCCTGACTGGCCCCGTGCACCACTGCTGCGCACTGCCAAGGCTCTTCTGCGTGCAGCTCTGGGAAGCAAAAGCAGGAGGACTGCTGCAGCCTGCATGCTGTTCAGCTTTCCACCGGAAGGCATGCTTTTTACAGCTACGATTCAGCAGGGCAAACTGTCTCCATGCGGTGGGCAGCAAAAGGACTGCTGCGCAGGAAAGCAACAAGCCCCAACTCCAGAGGCCCACCAGCTTTGGCTGGGGCTCAGCCCTTGCAGCCCCTGCTCTCCACAGTGTCTGGAAGGGAAGTCTACCTCTCGGGCTCGTCCCGCAGAGACAATTGACCGCGGTCAGGAAAGGAGGGCCAGGGCATCCCCCGGCTTATCAGCATTTGTCAGTGGGAAGGGGAAGAGACCAAAACTTCCACAGCAGGCAACCTCCTTGCTGGCCCGCCCTACGGGACTCCCTGGCAAAAAGCCGCTGTGCGCGTTGTTGGAAGCAGTGCAGGTGGCTCAGCGGGGCTGCAGCAGAGGGAACGCTCCGAAAGCCAGGACCACATGTGTCTAGCCTGTGCTGCAGCCGTCTGCCCGGTTTGCAAGACAGCCCAGCCGGAAATGATTTCCAGGGCCAAAACCTTCGGCCCTGTGCCCATGGTGAGGCCACTGCCCGCTTTCACACTCTTCCTGCAAAGACATGCTCTCTGCTTTCCTATTCACCAGCAGGTGGGGTTTTTCGGATGCCTCTCTGAAGAGCAGCCTGGGAGAGCCACCTGCTCGCACGCTCCTGCTAAAGCAAGGAGTCCAAGAACATGTCTTGACACTACCTGGAGGGGGAGAGCCAGGAAAGCCTCCGCCATCCTGAACTCTGGCTGATGCTACCGAGCTCAACATTGACTACGCTGCGCAGGTGCCTCTGGGCGAGCCAGTTTTTGGTTTGGGGATGAAAGTCAAGGCCGTGCAACCGTCTACCTGTCTGCCCTTTGGCGTGCTTTCTGGCTGCCGCAGGCGCGGGCGTTGGGGGCCGCATCCGCCTCTGCACTCGCACTCCGGCCGGTTGTCGTCCCACCGCTTCTCGCTGGCTCGCGTTATTCCGCCAGCCAGGCTGGGCAGCAGGGAGGGCAAGCATGTCACAAGAGACTTGCTATGCAACTGCCACGGCTTTCTCTCCGGGGCTAAGGAAGACTTGCTGCTTGCCTCCTGCAAACCTGCTCTTTCCTTTGGCTCGTCAGCGCCCTGACCCTGACGAGGCGGCTCTCGGCTCTGTAGCCCACAGGGCTGGTGCTGTAGGCAGCGCCCCAGGCGCTGCCCGCCAGGCACCCAGCCCAGGGCCCTTTCAGGCTGCTGGGGCAGCCACAAAAGGCGCAGCCCCACACAAGGCACCCAAACGTGGCGGAGAGGGGACAGGCCGCCCTCCCGCGCTCTCCTGCGCCACTGGCCAGTTCCTCCCAAACGCCGGCGGGGAGCAAGCGGCCGCTGTCTCGATGGCTTTGGCCCCTGCCAAAAGTGCCCGGGAGCCCTGGGCACAGCCCGGCTCCTGCCAGCCATGCCCGGCCCTTCCTGCCCGCGGCTGCCCACAGTCGCCTGCCAAGGGCTCTGCCCGCTCCCGGGCAATGGCAGGCAGTGGGCAGCCCCGGGCTGCTGCCCCGCTGCTGCCAGCCGGCCCGCTCCTCCACGCTGCACCCCACCGGGCCCGGCGCACCTCCCGGGGAGCCGCCCGCCCTCTGCTGCAACACCTCCCACCAACACTCAGCAAGGGCCCCGCCCAGAGGGAGCCACCGCTTACCTCCACCAAAACCAACGTCTCCACGCTCTTGGCTGTCAGCGCCACCGACTAGGCAAGAGAACAAAGAGCCAACGTGAGCAACTTGTGGCAGGGGCTGTTTCCGAAGGCCCACTTGCTCTCTGGGTGCAGCGGAAACCCCGGGCACACTTACCAGATTGTAGAAGCCGACCACCTCGACGAGATGCCGAATGGAGGCCAGTCGGGTGACCCTGGGCTCCTGGGCTCCTCGGCTTTGCCTGGCCACAGGGCAGAGGCAAGGCAAGAGCTCTGTCACAGCCAGACCTCTCTCCCTCTCTCCCCTGCAAGCAGCCCACGCTTCCACAGCACCCTGACACAGGAGACCTTCCCGCGCTTCTCGCTGGCAGCACCGCTCTCTAACACCCCCGCGGCCTGCTGACTACGCGCCTCTTCCGCATGGAAACGGGAAGCGGCAGCTCACAGCTCTCCATCCATGCAAGCCAGGAGCTGTGCTGAGAGCGCCGTGGCAGTGGGGTTACTTTGCAAGCGCAAGGCTCAGCAACTCGCACCGTCCGGCCCAGTGCAGGGGGTGCCCCTTTCCCCCAGCGACAGTGCGGGCAGAGCTGCCCCTGGAGCTCTCCACCCACCGCCTTCAGCCTTGTCTCGGCAGGTGGAATTCCCTGGCAAGGCTTACCTGAGGAGCAGGTCGAGCCAGAGCTCCTTCACCTCCTGCGCCCCGCAGAGAGAAGGAGAAAGAGCCTCACACCTCGCTGCTCCTCATCCTGCGGAGTGACGCGGGCCCCACACACATGCCCGCGCGCGCCCTGGCCCTGGGGAGAGTGCCCGGGCCAGGCTCGAGCCTCGTGGGGCAGCACAGGCACTCGCCACAAGTTCTGCCTTCCTCAGGCCTTGCAGAGGAGCTACTACTTGTCTTTCTGGCCCCTTCTCTTCTCGCCTTCCCTCACTTGAGGAGAGCAAAAGCCCTTGGAGCCCTTTGGCAGGGGAAAGAGGAGACAGGTGCCAGGGGCGAGTGCCCTGGCAGGGCGCTGCGGCAAGGGGGCTGCAGCGTGAGGCGTTCGCAAGGGACAATCTCTGTGGCGCACAGTGGAGCCGGGGGGCCCGCAAGAGCCTCTGCCTTGCCTACGGACTTGTGGCAAGAGCCTGCCCCTCTGTGGCAGCTCCGGCCCTCCTGCAAAGGAGCTTGCTCCCCTGCCTTCCCAGGAAGGCTCACGGCTCTGCCTCCGCCCGCGGGCAAGCAGCAGCCCCGGCGCGCCTCTTCCCGCCTGCCAAAACTCAGGGGGTCCTGCTCGGAAAGCAAAGCGCAGCCTCTACTCTCCCCCGCCCAGCCTGGCCGGAGCCCCAGCAAGCCCGCCGAGGCCTGAAGGCGAGCCCGGTGGCCGGCACCCACCACCGCCAAACTCCCTGGGCCCAAGACTCACCCAAAAGTCACCATGCACACGTTGGTGGGCCAGGCGAGGAGGAGGGTGTTGCTGCACTTGATGCCCAGCTCCTCCTCCACTTGCTTAGGCCCACCTGCCGCCTCGTCCTCGCCGCACACCACCCACAGCTCGCTGAGAGGCACCCGGTGCTTCAGCCAGAAGGTGGAGCCCCATCTGCAGGGCAGGAGAGCAGCGAGTGAGTTGCAGCTGGCCCTTGTGGTGGGGGCAGCCCCAACAGTCGTGCAGGCAGAGCCACTTCCCAGGGGCAGAGCCTTGGGGCGGCCCCCCGAGCCTCCCAGAGAGGCAGAAAGGAGCCTCAGTGCCCGGCCTCCCAGAGAGGGCGCTGCCGACAAGGCGCTGCTGCCTCAGGGGCCGCTGCTCAGGAGGCGCCAACCACAAGGCTGTCCTTTTCCTCTGACACCTCCCCGAATTAAAGGCACACTGGCTCTGCCCCTGCAGCTTAGGGACAGCCCTGCAGGGCACTGCAGGTGGTTTGGACCACGAGTGCTCGTGGGGAGCAAAGGGCATGGCCAGAGCGGACGCTCAGGGAGGACAGGAGGAGGACGGCCGCCTTGTGGACGACGTGCCTGGGGCTTTTGGATGCTGGAAGCTTTGCCAAGCCGCGTTTGGCAGTGCTGATACTTGCTGCAGGCAGCAGCTGTTCCGGGAGGAGCAAAGGCCAAGAGCTTGGCTCAGAGCCCTTCTGCTGCCCAGCTGTGGCCACCTCCGTTGGCATGCGGGCTGACAAGAAAGCACGCGCCGCCTTGCTGTTGCGGCCCTGCCAGAGTTAAAATGAAGCAGGCCGTGGCCGCTGCGGGCTGGCGGCTGTGCAGGCAGCCCCTAGGAGGCACTCTCCGCTGCCGCGGGAGCTGCTCAGGGCAGGAGCGGCGCCCTGCGGCTGCTGGCAGAGGCCGCGGCGCGCAGGAAGGGCGGCTCTGCTTGCCGTTCTTACTTGCAGCTGGCAACAGCCATGGCGTCTGGGAAGAGCAGCAGGTGCCTCTGCTTCGTGCGGTGGCGGCGCGTCACGGCCACGCGTTCGCTGAGGAGCAGCTGGGGGCTCCTGCTGGACACGAAGAGGCTCGGCGGCTGCTGGGGCTGGGAGGCTTCGCTCCGCGAGGCGGGCGCGAGGCGGGCGCGAGGAGCCCCCCGGCGAAGGCCCCTGGGCCATGCCTGCGTGCTGGCAGCGCGGCTGGCAGCACCCATCCTGCTGCAGCAGTTGGCCTGGCCCATGGTGCCGCGAGGGGCCCCTGAAGCAGCGTCCCTGTGCCTGGCAGTGCCGCTGGGCTGGGAGCCTCTGTCTCCCCACGCTGCCCCGCGCTGGCACAGAGCCGCACTGGGGGACGGAGGCTGCTGGCCGTGGCCGAGGTCACTGTGGGTGCCACGGCGGCACGTTGTGATGCGGCGCCTGGGCCACGGGGTACCTCCGGGCGGGGGGGGGGCGGGGGCAGGGGGCACGGGCAGGGCTCTTCCCAGCCACCCGCTGCCTCCGACGCCCCACCATTTCCTTTGCTCACAGGCAGCGGTTGAACTGCTTCCAATGGTCCCGCCTTTTCCTTCTTGCCTGTCAAGCTCAGTCCAACCCACTGAAAAGCCTCTGTCAAAGCCACAGCCGAAGAGCGTGGCGCACATGCTTCGTCCAAGGCTTCTGCATCTGCTTACGTACCTGCAGAGCCTCTTCTCCAGCAGCTTCACCATCCTTGCTGCTGCACTCAGAGGGACTTGGCTCCCTCATTAGGGCCCCTTCCTGCAAGCTTGCCCTCCACTGCTCTCTTTCTCCCACTGAACTCGGAACCCTTCCGAGCAGTCCTCTCTCATCCTTCTGCCTCTCCAGAACAACAGGGAGGCTGCTGATCGCACCCGAGATGATGTGCTGGTGGAGCTTTCGTATGCTCCTCAGGGTGCCTGAAACACCCATCATGTCTGTCTTTGCCTTTGCTCTACGGCTGTAGACATCTGTGCTTGCCCCGCAGTTACCTGACACAGGACATTGGGCATCTTGGTCTTCCTAAGCTCTGTTGCAGGCGAGAGGTCTCTAAACCTCCTTTAAAGCCCCAGAGTGCACTGGCTATTGCTTTCCTCCCCCCCACCCCCACCCCCACCCCCGCTTAGGCAGGCAAGAGTATCTCTAGGAAGGGTTCTGAACCTCTCCCCAAAATCTTTATCAAGTGGTCGCTCTAGGAAAAAACCAAAAACCAAAAACCAAAAACACATCCATCTTTAGGAGAGACTTTGATCATCTGCATTCCCAGGAATCTAACCTTAGGGTTAGGGTTAGGGTTAGGGTTAGGGTTAGGGTTAGGGTTAGGGTTAGTGTTAGTGCGGGCAGCCCGCGCAGACTGCTCCGGCCCGAGTTTGCCACGTTCTCCCCGAGTGGCACTGCTCGTAAGTAGAGCAGGGAAGTATGTGATTCCTGGTAGCTCTAGGCAGAAAAGCTCCACAGGGCTTTGCCTCCCCTCTACAACGATTCATACTGAGCCATCCAAGCCTGTTCCTTCACCCCACTTCTCCAGTTCTCGCCTGTTTGCACTGCTGTGGCTTGGTTGCCCGTAGGCCATTAGTGCACAGTCTGTGGCGCCTTGGAGCACCGAATACTGCATCGTGGAGGCAGATGAGGAGCCCCAGTCGGAGAGGCAACCCTCCCCGCAAACCGTTGCCTCTTGCTGACCAGAACGGACCAGGAATGCCCGTTTTTCTGAAATCTCTGTTGGACTAAAACTTGGACCTGAGCCTTCCAAATGCTCGGCGGCCCTTTCTCAAGAACACTTTGGCCACAGAGCGGGACCCTGTTCAGCCCTGGAACTCTCGGCAGCCAGGAAAGAGGGCGCAGAGTAGTGACATGGTGTCAGCCAGCAACTTCTCTCCCGCCCAGCTTCTCTCTGGGCCTTGCTGGCCAGAGAAGCCCAGCAACCTCTGGGAAATGCGCCTTTCCCTCTGTTCCTGCGTGACAATGTTGCCTTGCCAGTCCTTTACCTTGAAGGACTGGAGACTGCTGCTTGAGGCCAGCCACTCCCTGTGAGAAGGAACTGTTGCGAGTTGTGTTTCCTGGTTCCTCTTGTTCCCCCAGGGGAGACGTGTGCTTTGCTGTGGCGGGAAGCTTCCTGCAGCAATGCCACTTGTGTATCTGCGTGTCAGAAGCTGTGCCTCTCTTTCTGCAGCTGTGTCTTGAAGAGGGGTCAGACACGTGGCCACTTTCTTTGCCCCCCCGCTGGCACCACTGCTGCTCCCAGCACAGTGGCCTCACAGTCCTCAGCCCCATCCACTTCATGGAGGGAGCTGGAGACCGTTTGCGAAGGCCAATGCTGTCCACACTCCAGTGCTCAATAGCACTGCAGCGCGCCGTGCAGCCCTTTCTATTCGGAAAGGCAAATGGATGTTCACCTCTGAAATAGCACTCTCCACCATACACACGTTCCTCCAAAGCTGTCTTGCTAGAGCCATGCTCTCTCTAATAAACTCTGAAAACGTAAAAACCTTAGGGTTCTCTTAGGACACTGTCGGGCAAGTACTGTGATTCCTCAGATGCTGACGCCGGCCACTTGGACCGTGTGGCAGTTAAACGGCCTGCCCGAGCTTCCCAGGCCGGCAGAAGTGTACCAAAGGCTTCGGTCCCTACACGCCGAGAGCAGCGCTGTGTCGCGAAGGGAAGTTGTCAGTGCAGGCTTGGGAAGGGGTTGTCAGGCGGGAGAGGGGAAAGGCAGCGTGAGCCCTGGGAGAGGCTGCCGCCCACCACGTGGCACCACGGTCCTTGGGTGGGAAGGGCAGGCTGATGTCATCTGGCCTTGTCTGGAAGGAGCCTTGGAGCAGGAAGGCTCTTGCCTTGCCAGGAAGCCCAGAGCCTCCCTCCCCCGCCCGCCCGCCCCCGCCCCCACCCGCCCCGCTAACAGTGTGTGCAGAAGAGGAGAGGAAGGTGACGTCCCCTCAGCCCAAGACACCACGGGCTCACAGCCACAGGGGCGGCTGTTACTTTGGCGCCTCTGCCTCAGCCAACCCTTCAGCGGTCCCAGAAAGACCCTCTGTCTGCGTAGCGGCGAGCTGCTGCCCCTGTGCTCCTCAGCATCGTGGTGAGAACGAGACAGCAAGGGCATGTGAAGCTGCAGAGGGGATTCGTGGCCCCCCAGTCTCTCGGTCGCCACTGCTCCCAGCAGAAAGAGGGAAGAGCCCAAGAGCTGGTGACGCAGAAGCTCTACGGGCTGGAAAAGCTGGTGCTTGCCCTGCACGACCTGACTGATGCAGAAGGCCGAGCAGAAGCAGCCGCAGCCCTGGCTGTCTCTGAGGTTGTCGAGAGGCGCCGCCATGAAGCTCAGCACGCTTCTTGGGCACCCAGAGTCACAGCCAGAGCAGCCTCCGCCTCCAATTGCAGCTGGGCGACAGAGGCACTTTCGCTCGGAGGAACAACACTTTGTTCAGGCTGTCCAAGAGCTGGGGGCAGCGCTTCCTTCTTCTCTGGCATGGCCTTCATGGAAGCAGGTGGCGTGCGAGGGCGAGGTGCTTCCGCACAGTCGGCCTCGGCAGTCCCTGTGCCTGAATGGGCAACAGCGTTTGGAGGGGCTGGAGACGCTGGCCCCATGGAGCTGAGGCTGCCGCAGCCCCAGCTCCCAGCTCCCAGCTCCCAGCTCCCAGCTCCCAGCTCCCAGCTCCAGGCAGCAGCCAGGCTGAGCAGCTAGAGGCACGCACGCACAAAATGCGCCCACACCTATACACGGCCCGTCTCCACGGGGCTGACCCCACAGATAAGCACACACTTGGCTCAGGTGCCCTGGTCCGCCCAGGAGCTAACTCGCACACCCTCACTCTCTGCAGTCTCCGGCCCACACGGCCACCTCGAGGCCATCATCAAAGCTTCTTAGCCTACTCGCTGGCCGGGCTGCCTTGAAATTTGCTAGCAATCACCCCCTGGCAAGCTGCCCCTCACGCGCTCCAGGGGCTGCGCCAGAGACGCACGGGGACCCTGGCCCCCGGTGTGACTCCCGTGGCTGGCACGTGCCCCTCCGTCCACACGCAGGCACACACAACAGAGAGTCTCCTCACCCAGGAAACTAGTTAGAAAGAGCGTTTAATGGGAAGACGGGAGCGGGGCCTCTCACAGCTTCCAGGCCGCCAGAGTCTCCTACTTCTTGGGCTCTTTCCACCAATTGCTCCGCTTCCTTTTCTTCCGTCCGCACGCCTTCACAGCTGCAGGTTTCCAGGAGTTCTTGTTCTGGTGCCACAGGCTCTTCTTCAGCTAGGCTGCTGTGTGTTTCGCGTTGCTTCGGGCTTCTGTCAGGCGGCACAGTGCTCCCAGGCTCCGTGCTAGCCAGGCCTGCTGATGCGAAGGCAGACAGGTCTTCTCCTTCAAGCTGTGGTGGGGGCGGCAGGCACAGGGCCTGGGCAGTGCCCACTGAGGACGGCCTCTTCCATTTGGCTCCCCTCACTATTGCCCCTCCGGGAGGCTGTTTCGGTGTGCAGGACGGCACCTTGCATTTTGCCGCCTGCGCTCTCCTCCCTCTGCGGAAGCACTGCTGCTGTTGTTCTTTCTAGGCTGTTGGGCTCCAAGATGGGCCCTGCGCCTTTTGCAGTCATCTGCGCACAAGCCCCCTCGCTCACACTCTGCCCAGCCGCTGCAGCTGCTTCTGAGCCGGTTGTTTCTGGCGGGAGGGCAGAGGCTTGGCTCTCCTTCTGCACGGGCAGCTCAGCAGCAGGCACTTCTGGGCTTAGCAATGAAGGGCGCCCAGGCTCGCCGGCCTCTCCCGGGGCAGGCGCCTCACTAGGCACTCCCGGAGCCCACGCTTGCTCGGAGGAGTGCAAGGCAGGAGTTTGCTCTTCTGCCTCAGGTGTGCCAGGGACCGCACCCACAACTGCTCCCGCGCCCTCTGCTCCCTCGGGGAGGGGGTCACTCTCGCCTTCCAGCTGCACAGGCATCTCAGCCGCTGCCGTGCCCGCAGGCCCCAAGGCAGAGGCGCCGCCTTCGTCCACCTTTTGCGCCTGGGGAGAACGGGAGCACAAAGTGTGAAGAAGGCACACGCAGCTGGAGAAACGAAGGGCAGCCAAAAAGAAGGGGCAGGCGGCAGCACCCACGCCAAAGACCAAGCCAGGAAGAGATGCTGCTGGCAAGGCAGGCAAGAAGCTAGGAGCACATCAGCGCCGCCCCCCCACCAGCCCCCCGGCCCCCCATGGCTCCTGCACATTTGAAGCGCAGGGAGTGGAGCCATTTTCTGACCTCCCTTTGCAGAGGTGCCTCAGCCACCACTGCCTCTCTGCCTGCGACGGAAGGTACCATCAGGTATGTGCCCCACAGTAGCGCATCATCTCTCCCGTCGCACTGCTCTGGGCAGGAGCCTGAACGGCAACTGCTGCTGCACCTCCGCAGTCAAAAACACCACCTCCTCCCTCCTTTCCTGCAGGAAGTGTAGCCACCTCACTGTGCACACGCGCACGCCTCAGCGGCAGCTGCTGCCACACATTGGTTGGCATCGGCACAGTCACCCTGGTAGGCCAGCCAGACTTCCTTAGAGTCTTGGCTTTCCGGCCTGGAAAGCATTCCAATGCTTTGCAAGGGCCTTTCGGGCCGGCCTGCGTGCCTCTTCAGGACTCCTACCTTCTCCTCTGGGGCTTGCTTCTCCCCCTCCTCCAGGTGCTGTGGCTCAGCACAGCCTGCACAAGGCAGGTCCCCATCCGCAGCCTCAAGGGGCTGCAGCTTGGCCAGCGCTTCCTCTTCTTCCCGCTCAATGGCCACACAAGCTTTCTCCAGCACTTCCTCAATCAAGTCTTCCACCATGGGCTGGAGCTCAGCATCCAAGTGGCACTGGCACAGCTGGGCGGGCGTCAGTGCAACAGGGAGAAAGCACCGGAGAGCACTGTCATTCTTAGCCTCTTAGCAAGGAGAAAGGAGGAGGAGCAAAGCACTTGTGCTGAAGGCAGTGCTGGCCACTGCAGGGGGCGGCCCCCTAGGGCAGCTGTCGCAGGAAGCACAAGCACAGCCGCGGGCTACAGGACGAGTGGGCCGGCAGGAGATCGAGCCTGTCGCATGGGCGCGGCAACTCAACAGACCTCCTCACAGGTCTCCTCCTCCTTGGCAGCCACCAGGAAGAGGCAGAGCGCTCCCCGGCACCTCCTGCCTGCTCCTCTAGGTCTTGCCAGCCCCGCTCAGCCTGCATGCTAGGGCTAAGGGTCCCGGAGAGCCTGCCCCAGCGCTGTAATCTGGAGCTGAAAGCAGCCCGGCCACCGCCATCTGCAGAAGCACCTTGCGCGGTGCTGCCGCTCACCTCGCAGCAGACGGAGGAAACCACGGGCTTTTGCTTTCTCTGAGGAGAAGGTGCCCGACGGTGCTGCTCAGTTTTGCATGAGCGAGTGAGCTGTGCCCACTGTGCAGGGGACAGTGCTTGGGGAGAGGGCTTGCGGCCCGGAGTAGGGCCCGGCCTACCTCTCCTTGTCCTCCTTGCGTGGCCACATCTCTTCCTCGTGCTGTTTTGGCAGAGCGGGGCGAGCGGGGTGGGGCCGCAAGTGCAGCTTCCTGACTGGCCCCGTGCACCACTGCTGCGCACTGCCAAGGCTCTTCTGCGTGCAGCTCTGGGAAGCAAAAGCAGGAGGACTGCTGCAGCCTGCATGCTGTTCAGCTTTCCACCGGAAGGCATGCTTTTTACAGCTACGATTCAGCAGGGCAAACTGTCTCCATGCGGTGGGCAGCAAAAGGACTGCTGCGCAGGAAAGCAACAAGCCCCAACTCCAGAGGCCCACCAGCTTTGGCTGGGGCTCAGCCCTTGCAGCCCCTGCTCTCCACAGTGTCTGGAAGGGAAGTCTACCTCTCGGGCTCGTCCCGCAGAGACAATTGACCGCGCTCAGGAAAGGAGGGCCAGGGCATCCCCCGGCTTATCAGCATTTGTCAGTGGGAAGGGGAAGAGACCAAAACTTCCACAGCAGGCAACCTCCTTGCTGGCCCGCCCTACGGGACTCCCTGGCAAAAAGCCGCTGTGCGCGTTGTTGGAAGCAGTGCAGGTGGCTCAGCGGGGCTGCAGCAGAGGGAACGCTCCGAAAGCCACGACCACATGTGTCTAGCCTGTGCTGCAGCCGTCTGCCCGGTTTGCAAGACAGCCCAGCCGGAAATGATTTCCAGGGCCAAAACCTTCGGCCCTGTGCCCATGGTGAGGCCACTGCCCGCTTTCACACTCTTCCTGCAAAGACATGCTCTCTGCTTTCCTATTCACCAGCAGGTGGGGTTTTTCGGATGCATCTCTGAAGAGCAGCCTGGGAGAGCCACCTGCTCGCACGCTCCTGCTAAAGCAAGGAGTCCAAGAACATGTCTTGACACTACCTGGAGGGGGAGAGCCAGGAAAGCCTCCGCCATCCTGAACTCTGGCTGATGCTACCGAGCTCAACATTGACTACGCTGCGCAGGTGCCTCTGGGCGAGCCAGTTTTTGGTTTGGGGATGAAAGTCAAGGCCGTGCAACCGTCTACCTGTCTGCCCTTTGGCGTGCTTTCTGGCTGCCGCAGGCGCGGGCGTTGGGGGCCGCATCCGCCTCTGCACTCGCACTCCGGCCGGTTGTCGTCCCACCGCTTCTCGCTGGCTCGCGTTATTCCGCCAGCCAGGCTGGGCAGCAGGGAGGGCAAGCATGTCACAAGAGACTTGCTATGCAACTGCCACGGCTTTCTCTCCGGGGCTAAGGAAGACTTGCTGCTTGCCTCCTGCAAACCTGCTCTTTCCTTTGGCTCGTCAGCGCCCTGACCCTGACGAGGCGGCTCTCGGCTCTGGAGCCCACAGGGCTGGTGCTGTAGGCAGCGCCCCAGGCGCTGCCCGCCAGGCACCCAGCCCAGGGCCCTTTCAGGCTGCTGGGGCAGCCACAAAAGGCGCAGCCCCACACAAGGCACCCAAACGTGGCGGAGAGGGGACAGGCCGCCCTCCCGCGCTCTCCTGCGCCACTGGCCAGTTCCTCCCAAACGCCGGCGGGGAGCAAGCGGCCGCTGTCTCGATGGCTTTGGCCCCTGCCAAAAGTGCCCGGGAGCCCTGGGCACAGCCCGGCTCCTGCCAGCCATGCCCGGCCCTTCCTGCCCGCGGCTGCCCACAGTCGCCTGCCAAGGGCTCTGCCCGCTCCCGGGCAATGGCAGGCAGTGGGCAGCCGCGGGCTGCTGCCCCGCTGCTGCCAGCCGGCCCGCTCCTCCACGCTGCACCCCACCGGGCCCGGCGCACCTCCCGGGGAGCCGCCCGCCCTCTGCTGCAACACCTCCCACCAACACTCAGCAAGGGCCCCGCCCAGAGGGAGCCACCGCTTACCTCCACCAAAACCAACGTCTCCACGCTCTTGGCTGTCAGCGCCACCGACTAGGCAAGAGAACAAAGAGCCAACGTGAGCAACTTGTGGCAGGGGCTGTTTCCGAAGGCCCACTTGCTCTCTGGGTGCAGCGGAAACCCCGGGCACACTTACCAGATTGTAGAAGCCGACCACCTCGACGAGACGCCGAATGGAGGCCAGTCGGGTGACCCTGGGCTCCTGGGCTCCTCGGCTTTGCCTGGCCACAGGGCAGAGGCAAGGCAAGAGCTCTGTCACAGCCAGACCTCTCTCCCTCTCTCCCCTGCAAGCAGCCCACGCTTCCACAGCACCCTGACACAGGAGACCTTCCCGCGCTTCTCGCTGGCAGCACCGCTCTCTAACACCCCCGCGGCCTGCTGACTACGCGCCTCTTCCGCATGGAAACGGGAAGCGGCAGCTCACAGCTCTCCATCCATGCAAGCCAGGAGCTGTGCTGAGAGCGCCGTGGCAGTGGGGTTACTTTGCAAGCGCAAGGCTCAGCAACTCGCACCGTCCGGCCCAGTGCAGGGGGTGCCCCTTTCCCCCAGCGACAGTGCGGGCAGAGCTGCCCCTGGAGCTCTCCACCCACCGCCTTCAGCCTTGTCTCGGCAGGTGGAATTCCCTGGCAAGGCTTACCTGAGGAGCCAGTCGAGCCAGAGCTCCTTCACCTCCTGCGCCCTGCAGAGAGAAGGAGAAAGAGCCTCACACCTCGCTGCTCCTCATCCTGCGGAGTGACGCGGGCCCCACACACATGCCCGCGCGCGCCCTGGCCCTGGGGAGAGTGCCCGGGCCAGGCTCGAGCCTCGTGGGGCAGCACAGGCACTCGCCACAAGTTCTGCCTTCCTCAGGCCTTGCAGAGGAGCTACTACTTGTCTTTCTGGCCCCTTCTCTTCTCGCCTTCCCTCACTTGAGGAGAGCAAAAGCCCTTGGAGCCCTTTGGCAGGGGAAAGAGGAGACAGGTGCCAGGGGCGAGTGCCCTGGCAGGGCGATGCGGCAAGGGGGCTGCAGCGTGAGGCGTTCGCAAGGGACAATCTCTGTGGCGCACAGTGGAGCCGGGGGGCCCGCAAGAGCCTCTGCCTTGCCTACGGACTTGTGGCAAGAGCCTGCCCCTCTGTGGCAGCTCCGGCCCTCCTGCAAAGGAGCTTGCTCCCCTGCCTTCCCAGGAAGGCTCACGGCTCTGCCTCCGCCCGCGGGCAAGCAGCAGCCCCGGCGCGCCTCTTCCCGCCTGCCAAAACTCAGGGGGTCCTGCTCGGAAAGCAAAGCGCAGCCTCTACTCTCCCCCGCCCAGCCTGGCCGGAGCCCCAGCAAGCCCGCCGAGGCCTGAAGGCGAGCCCGGTGGCCGGCACCCACCACCGCCAAACTCCCTGGGCCCAAGACTCACCCAAAAGTCACCATGCACACGTTGGTGGGCCAGGCGAGGAGGAGGGTGTTGCTGCACTTGATGCCCAGCTCCTCCTCCACTTGCTTAGGCCCACCTGCCGCCTCGTCCTCGCCGCACACCACCCACAGCTCGCTGAGAGGCACCCGGTGCTTCAGCCAGAAGGTGGAGCCCCATCTGCAGGGCAGGAGAGCAGCGAGTGAGTTGCAGCTGGCCCTTGTGGTGGGGGCAGCCCCAACAGTCGTGCAGGCAGAGCCACTTCCCAGGGGCAGAGCCTTGGGGCGGCCCCCCGAGCCTCCCAGAGAGGCAGAAAGGAGCCTCAGTGCCCGGCCTCCCAGAGAGGGCGCTGCCGACAAGGCGCTGCTGCCTCAGGGGCCGCTGCTCAGGAGGCGCCAACCACAAGGCTGTCCTTTTCCTCTGACACCTCCCCGAATTAAAGGCACACTGGCTCTGCCCCTGCAGCTTAGGGACAGCCCTGCAGGGCACTGCAGGTGGTTTGGACCACGAGTGCTCGTGGGGAGCAAAGGGCATGGCCAGAGCGGACGCTCAGGGAGGACAGGAGGAGGACGGCCGCCTTGTGGACGACGTGCCTGGGGCTTTTGGATGCTGGAAGCTTTGCCAAGCCGCGTTTGGCAGTGCTGATACTTGCTGCAGGCAGCAGCTGTTCCGGGAGGAGCAAAGGCCAAGAGCTTGGCTCAGAGCCCTTCTGCTGCCCAGCTGTGGCCACCTCCGTTGGCATGCGGGCTGACAAGAAAGCACGCGCCGCCTTGCTGTTGCGGCCCTGCCAGAGTTAAAATGAAGCAGGCCGTGGCCGCTGCGGGCCGGCGGCTGTGCAGGCAGCCCCTAGGAGGCACTCTCCGCTGCAGCGGGAGCTGCTCAGGGCAGGAGCGGCGCCCTGCGGCTGCTGGCAGAGGCCGCGGCGCGCAGGAAGGGCGGCTCTGCTTGCCGTTCTTACTTGCAGCTGGCAACAGCCATGGCGTCTGGGAAGAGCAGCAGGTGCCTCTGCTTCGTGCGGTGGCGGCGCGTCACGGCCACGCGTTCGCTGAGGAGCAGCTGGGGGCTCCTGCTGGACACGAAGAGGCTCGGCGGCTGCTGGGGCTGGGAGGCTTCGCTCCGCGAGGCGGGCGCGAGGCGGGCGCGAGGAGCCCCCCGGCAAAGGCCCCTGGGCCATGCCTGCATGCTGGCAGCGCGGCTGGCAGCACCCGTCCTGCTGCAGCAGTTGGCCTGGCCCATGGTGCCGCGAGGGGCCCCTGAAGCAGCGTCCCTGTGCCTGGCAGTGCCGCTGGGCTGGGAGCCTCTGTCTCCCCACGCTGCCCCGTGCTGGCACAGAGCCGCACTGGGGGACGGAGGCTGCTGGCCATGGCCGAGGTCACTGTGGGTGCCACGGCGGCACGTTGTGATGCGGCGCCTGGGCCACGGGGTACCTCCGGGCGGGGGGGGGGGGGGCGGGGGCAGGGGGCACGGGCAGGGCTCTTCCCAGCCACCCGCTGCCTCCGACGCCCCACCATTTCCTTTGCTCACAGGCAGCGGTTGAACTGCTTCCAATGGTCCCGCCTTTTCCTTCTTGCCTGTCAAACTCAGTCCAACCCACTGAAAAGCCTCTGTCAAAGCCACAGCCGAAGAGCGTGGCGCACATGCTTCGTCCAAGGCTTCTGCATCTGCTTACGTACCTGCAGAGCCTCTTCTCCAGCAGCTTCACCATCCTTGCTGCTGCACTCAGAGGGACTTGGCTCCCTCATTAGGGCCCCTTCCTGCAAGCTTGCCCTCCACTGCTCTCTTTCTCCCACTGAACTCGGAACCCTTCCGAGCAGTCCTCTCTCATCCTTCTGCCTCTCCAGAACAACAGGGAGGCTGCTGATCGCACCCGAGATGATGTGCTGGTGGAGCTTTCGTATGCTCCTCAGGGTGCCTGAAACACCCATCATGTCTGTCTTTGCCTTTGCTCTACGGCTGTAGACATCTGTGCTTGCCCCGCAGTTACCTGACACAGGACATTGGGCATCTTGGTCTTCCTAAGCTCTGTTGCAGGCGAGAGGTCTCTAAACCTCCTTTAAAGCCCCAGAGTGCACTGGCTATTGCTTTCCTCCCCCCCACCCCCACACCCCCCCGCTTAGGCAGGCAAGAGTATCTCTAGGAAGGGTTCTGAACCTCTCCCCAAAATCTTTATCAAGTGGTCGCTCTAGGAAAAAACCAAAAACCAAAAACCAAAAACACATCCATCTTTAGGAGAGACTTTGATCATCTGCATTCCCAGGAATCTAACCTTAGGGTTAGGGTTAGGGTTAGGGTTAGGGTTAGGGTTAGGGTTAGGGATAGGGTTGGGTTAGGGTTAGGGTTGGGTTAGGGTTAGGGTTAGGTTTAGTGTTAGTGCGGGCAGCCCGCGCAGACTGCTCCGGCCCGAGTTTGCCACGTTCTCCCCGAGTGGCACTGCTCGTAAGTAGAGCAGGGAAGTATGTGATTCCTGGTAGCTCTAGGCAGAAAAGCTCCACAGGGCTTTGCCTCCCCTCTACAACGATTCATACTGAGCCATCCAAGCCTGTTCCTTCACCCCACTTCTCCAGTTCTCGCCTGTTTGCACTGCTGTGGCTTGGTTGCCCGTAGGCCATTAGTGCACAGTCTGTGGCGCCTTGGAGCACCGAATACTGCATCGTGGAGGCGGATGAGGAGCCCCAGTCGGAGAGGCAACCCTCCCCGCAAACCGTTGCCTCTTGCTGACCAGAACGGACCAGGAATGCCCGTTTTTCTGAAATCTCTGTTGGACTAAAACTTGGACCTGAGCCTTCCAAATGCTCGGCGGCCCTTTCTCAAGAACACTTTGGCCACAGAGCGGGACCCTGTTCAGCCCTGGAACTCTCGGCAGCCAGGAAAGAGGGCGCAGAGTAGTGACATGGTGTCAGCCAGCAACTTCTCTCCCGCCCAGCTTCTCTCTGGGCCTTGCTGGCCAGAGAAGCCCAGCAACCTCTGGGAAATGCGCCTTTCCCTCTGTTCCTGCGTGACAATGTTGCCTTGCCAGTCCTTTACCTTGAAGGACTGGAGACTGCTGCTTGAGGCCAGCCACTCCCTGTGAGAAGGAACTGTTGCGAGTTGTGTTTCCTGGTTCCTCTTGTTCCCCCAGGGGAGACGTGTGCTTTGCTGTGGCGGGAAGCTTCCTGCAGCAATGCCACTTGTGTATCTGCGTGTCAGAAGCTGTGCCTCTCTTTCTGCAGCTGTGTCTTGAAGAGGGGTCAGACACGTGGCCACTTTCTTTGCCCCCCCGCTGGCACCACTGCTGCTCCCAGCACAGTGGCCTCACAGTCCTCAGCCCCATCCACTTCATGGAGGGAGCTGGAGACCGTTTGCGAAGGCCAATGCTGTCCACACTCCAGTGCTCAATAGCACTGCAGCGCGCCGTGCAGCCCTTTCTATTCGGAAAGGCAAATGGATGTTCACCTCTGAAATAGCACTCTCCACCATACACACGTTCCTCCAAAGCTGTCTTGCTAGAGCCATGCTCTCTCTAATAAACTCTGAAAACGTAAAAACCTTAGGGTTCTCTTAGGACACTGTCGGGCAAGTACTGTGATTCCTCAGATGCTGACGCCGGCCACTTGGACCGTGTGGCAGTTAAACGGCCTGCCCGAGCTTCCCAGGCCGGCAGAAGTGTACCAAAGGCTTCGGTCCCTACACGCCGAGAGCAGCGCTGTGTCGCGAAGGGAAGTTGTCACTGCAGGCTTGGGAAGGGGTTGTCAGGCGGGAGAGGGGAAAGGCAGCGTGAGCCCTGGGAGAGGCTGCCGCCCACCACGTGGCACCACGGTCCTTGGGTGGGAAGGGCAGGCTGATGTCATCTGGCCTTGTCTGGAAGGAGCCTTGGAGCAGGAAGGCTCTTGCCTTGCCAGGAAGCCCAGAGCCTCCCTCCCCCGCCCGCCCGCCCCCGCCCCCACCCGCCCCGCTAACAGTGTGTGCAGAAGAGGAGAGGAAGGTGACGTCCCCTCAGCCCAAGACACCACGGGCTCACAGCCACAGGGGCGGCTGTTACTTTGGCGCCTCTGCCTCAGCCAACCCTTCAGCGGTCCCAGAAAGACCCTCTGTCTGCGTAGCGGCGAGCTGCTGCCCCTGTGCTCCTCAGCATCGTGGTGAGAACGAGACAGCAAGGGCATGTGAAGCTGCAGAGGGGATTCGTGGCCCCCCAGTCTCTCGGTCGCCACTGCTCCCAGCAGAAAGAGGGAAGAGCCCAAGAGCTGGTGACGCAGAAGCTCTACGGGCTGGAAAAGCTGGTGCTTGCCCTGCACGACCTGACTGATGCAGAAGGCCGAGCAGAAGCAGCCGCAGCCCTGGCTGTCTCTGAGGTTGTCGAGAGGCGCCGCCATGAAGCTCAGCACGCTTCTTGGGCACCCAGAGTCACAGCCAGAGCAGCCTCCGCCTCCAATTGCAGCTGGGCGACAGAGGCACTTTCGCTCGGAGGAACAACACTTTGTTCAGGCTGTCCAAGAGCTGGGGGCAGCGCTTCCTTCTTCTCTGGCATGGCCTTCATGGAAGCAGGTGGCGTGCGAGGGCGAGGTGCTTCCGCACAGTCGGCCTCGGCAGTCCCTGTGCCTGAATGGGCAACAGCGTTTGGAGGGGCTGGAGACGCTGGCCCCATGGAGCTGAGGCTGCCGCAGCCCCAGCTCCCAGCTCCCAGCTCCCAGCTCCCAGCTCCCAGCTCCCAGCTCCCAGCTCCCAGCTCCCAGCTCCAGGCAGCAGCCAGGCTGAGCAGCTAGAGGCACGCACGCACAAAATGCGCCCACACCTATACACGGCCCGTCTCCACGGGGCTGGCCCCACAGATAAGCACACACTTGGCTCAGGTGCCCTGGTCCGCCCAGGAGCTAACTCGCACACCCTCACTCTCTGCAGTCTCCGGCCCACACGGCCACCTCGAGGCCATCATCAAAGCTTCTTAGCCTACTCGCTGGCCGGGCTGCCTTGAAATTTGCTAGCAATCACCCCCTGGCAAGCTGCCCCTCACGCGCTCCAGGGGCTGCGCCAGAGACGCACGGGGACCCTGGCCCCCGGTGTGACTCCCGTGGCTGGCACGTGCCCCTCCGTCCACACGCAGGCACACACAACAGAGAGTCTCCTCACCCAGGAAACTAGTTAGAAAGAGCGTTTAATGGGAAGACGGGAGCGGGGCCTCTCACAGCTTCCAGGCCGCCAGAGTCTCCTACTTCTTGGGCTCTTTCCACCAATTGCTCCGCTTCCTTTTCTTCCGTCCGCACGCCTTCACAGCTGCAGGTTTCCAGGAGTTCTTGTTCTGGTGCCACAGGCTCTTCTTCAGCTAGGCTGCTGTGTGTTTCGCGTTGCTTCGGGCTTCTGTCAGGCGGCACAGTGCTCCCAGGCTCCGTGCTAGCCAGGCCTGCTGATGCGAAGGCAGACAGGTCTGCTCCTTCAAGCTGTGGTGGGGGCGGCAGGCACAGGGCCTGGGCAGTGCCCACTGAGGACGGCCTCTTCCATTTGGCTCCCCTCACTATTGCCCCTGCGGGAGGCTGTTTCGGTGTGCAGGACGGCACCTTGCATTTTGCCGCCTGCGCTCTCCTCCCTCTGCGGAAGCACTGCTGCTGTTGTTCTTTCTAGGCTGTTGGGCTCCAAGATGGGCCCTGCGCCTTTTGCAGTCATCTGCGCACAAGCCCCCTCGCTCACACTCTGCCCAGCCGCTGCAGCTGCTTCTGAGCCGGTTGTTTCTGGCGGGAGGGCAGAGGCTTGGCTCTCCTTCTGCACGGGCAGCTCAGCAGCAGGCACTTCTGGGCTTAGCAATGAAGGGCGCCCAGGCTCGCCGGCCTCTCCCGGGGCAGGCGCCTCACTAGGCACTCCCGGAGCCCACGCTTGCTCGGAGGAGTGCAAGGCAGGAGTTTGCTCTTCTGCCTCAGGTGTGCCAGGGACCGCACCCACAACTGCTCCTGCGCCCTCTGCTCCCTCGGGGAGGGGGTCACTCTCGCCTTCCAGCTGCACAGGCATCTCAGCCGCTGCCGTGCCCGCAGGCCCCAAGGCAGAGGCGCCGCCTTCGTCCACCTTTTGCGCCTGGGGAGAACGGGAGCACAAAGTGTGAAGAAGGCACACGCAGCTTGAGAAACGAAGGGCAGCCAAAAAGAAGGGGCAGGCGGCAGCACCCACGCCAAAGACCAAGCCAGGAAGAGATGCTGCTGGCAAGGCAGGCAAGAAGCTAGGAGCACATCAGCGCCGCCCCCCCACCAGCCCCCCGGCCCCCCATGGCTCCTGCACGTTTGAAGCGCAGGGAGTGGAGCCATTTTCTGACCTCCCTTTGCAGAGGTGCCTCAGCCACCACTGCCTCTCTGCCTGCGACTGAAGGTACCATCAGGTATGTGCCCCACAGTAGCGCATCATCTCTCCCGTCGCACTGCTCTGGGCAGGAGCCTGAACGGCAACTGCTGCTGCACCTCCGCAGTCAAAAACACCACCTCCTCCCTCCTTTCCTGCAGGAAGTGTAGCCACCTCACTGTGCACACGCGCGCGCCTCAGCGGCAGCTGCTGCCACACATTGGTTGGCATCGGCACAGTCACCCTGGTAGGCTAGCCAGACTTCCTTAGAGTCTTGGCTTTCCGGCCTGGAAAGCATTCCAATGCTTTGCAAGGGCCTTTCGGGCTGGCCTGCGTGCCTCTTCAGGACTCCTACCTTCTCCTCTGGGGCTTGCTTCTCCCCCTCCTCCAGGTGCTGTGGCTCAGCACAGCCTGCACAAGGCAGGTCCCCATCCGCAGCCTCAAGGGGCTGCAGCTTGGCCAGCGCTTCCTCTTCTTCCCGCTCGATGGCCACACAAGCTTTCTCCAGCACTTCCTCAATCAAGTCTTCCACCATGGGCTGGAGCTCAGCATCCAAGTGGCACTGGCACAGCTGGGCGGGCGTCAGTGCAACAGGGAGAAAGCACCGGAGAGCACTGTCATTCTTAGCCTCTTAGCAAGGAGAAAGGAGGAGGAGCAAAGCACTTGTGCTGAAGGCAGTGCTGGCCACTGCAGGGGGCGGCCCCCTAGGGCAGCTGTCGCAGGAAGCACAAGCACAGCCGCGGGCTACAGGACGAGTGGGCCGGCAGGAGATCGAGCCTGTCGCATGGGCGCGGCAACTCAACAGACCTCCTCACAGGTCTCCTCCTCCTTGGCAGCCGCCAGGAAGAGGCAGAGCGCTCCCCGGCACCTCCTGCCTGCTCCTCTAGGTCTTGCCAGCCCCGCTCAGCCTGCATGCTAGGGCTAAGGGTCCCGGAGAGCCTGCCCCAGCGCTGTAATCTGGAGCTGAAAGCAGCCCGGCCACCGCCATCTGCAGAAGCACCTTGCGCGGTGCTGCCGCTCACCTCGCAGCAGACGGAGGAAACCACGGGCTTTTGCTTTCTCTGAGGAGAAGGTGCCCGACGGTGCTGCTCAGTTTTGCATGAGCGAGTGAGCTGTGCCCACTGTGCAGGGGACAGTGCTTGGGGAGAGGGCTTGCGGCCCGGAGTAGGGCCCGGCCTACCTCTCCTTGTCCTCCTTGTGTGGCCACATCTCTTCCTCGTGCTGTTTTGGCAGAGCGGGGTGAGCGGGGTGGGGCCGCAAGTGCAGCTTCCTGACTGGCCCCGTGCACCACTGCTGCGCACTGCCGAGGCTCTTCTGCGTGCAGCTCTGGGAAGCAAAAGCAGGAGGACTGCTGCAGCCTGCATGCTGTTCA
Source organism: Struthio camelus (assembly GCF_040807025.1). Taxonomy (NCBI): domain Eukaryota; kingdom Metazoa; phylum Chordata; class Aves; order Struthioniformes; family Struthionidae; genus Struthio; species Struthio camelus. The sequence goes on along the minus strand of NW_027182772.1, from coordinate 54,523 downwards.
GCTTTCCACCGGAAGGCATGCTTTTTACAGCTACGATTCAGCAGGGCAAACTGTCTCCACGCGGTGGGCAGCAAAAGGACTGCTGCGCAGGAAAGCAACAAGCCCCAACTCCAGAGGCCCACCAGCTTTGGCTGGGGCTCAGCCCTTGCAGCCCCCGCTCTCCACAGTGTCTGGAAGGGAAGTCTACCTCTCGGGCTCGTCCCGGAGAGACAATTGACCGCGGTCAGGAAAGGAGGGCCAGGGCATCCCCCGGCTTATCAGCATTTGTCAGTGGGAAGGGGAAGAGACCAAAACTTCCACAGCAGGCAACCTCCTTGCTGGCCCGCCCTACGGGACTCCCTGGCAAAAAGCCACTGTGCGCGTTGTTGGAAGCAGTGCAGGTGGCTCAGCGGGGCTGCAGCAGAGGGAACGCTCCGAAAGCCACGACCACATGTGTCTAGCCTGTGCTGCAGCCGTCTGCCCGGTTTGCAAGACAGCCCAGCCGGAAATGATTTCCAGGGCCAAAACCTTCGGCCCTGTGCCCATGGTGAGGCCACTGCCCGCTTTCACACTCTTCCTGCAAAGACATGCTCTCTGCTTTCCTATTCACCAGCAGGTGGGGTTTTTCGGATGCCTCTCTGAAGAGCAGCCTGGGAGAGCCACCTGCTCGCACGCTCCTGCTAAAGCAAGGAGTCCAAGAACATGTCTTGACACTACCTGGAGGGGGAGAGCCAGGAAAGCCTCCGCCATCCTGAACTCTGGCTGATGCTACCGAGCTCAACATTGACTACGCTGCGCAGGTGCCTCTGGGCGAGCCAGTTTTTGGTTTGGGGATGAAAGTCAAGGCCGTGCAACCGTCTACCTGTCTGCCCTTTGGCGTGCTTTCTGGCTGCCGCAGGCGCGGGCGTTGGGGGCCGCATCCGCCTCTGCACTCGCACTCCGGCCGGTTGTCGTCCCACCGCTTCTCGCTGGCTCGCGTTATTCCGCCAGCCAGGCTGGGCAGCAGGGAGGGCAAGCATGTCACAAGAGACTTGCTATGCAACTGCCACGGCTTTCTCTCCGGGGCTAAGGAAGACTTGCTGCTTGCCTCCTGCAAACCTGCTCTTTCCTTTGGCTCGTCAGCGCCCTGACCCTGACGAGGCGGCTCTCGGCTCTGTAGCCCACAGGGCTGGTGCTGTAGGCAGCGCCCCAGGCGCTGCCCGCCAGGCACCCAGCCCAGGGCCCTTTCAGGCTGCTGGGGCAGCCACAAAAGGCGCAGCCCCACACAAGGCACCCAAACGTGGCGGAGAGGGGACAGGCCGCCCTCCCGCGCTCTCCTGCGCCACTGGCCAGTTCCTCCCAAACGCCGGCGGGGAGCAAGCGGCCGCTGTCTCGATGGCTTTGGCCCCTGCCAAAAGTGCCCGGGAGCCCTGGGCACAGCCCGGCTCCTGCCAGCCATGCCCGGCCCTTCCTGCCCGCGGCTGCCCACAGTCGCCTGCCAAGGGCTCTGCCCGCTCCCGGGCAATGGCAGGCAGTGGGCAGCCGCGGGCTGCTGCCCCGCTGCTGCCAGCCGGCCCGCTCCTCCACGCTGCACCCCACCGGGCCCGGCGCACCTCCCGGGGAGCCGCCCGCCCTCTGCTGCAACACCTCCCACCAACACTCAGCAAGGGCCCCGCCCAGAGGGAGCCACCGCTTACCTCCACCAAAACCAACGTCTCCACGCTCTTGGCTGTCAGCGCCACCGACTAGGCAAGAGAACAAAGAGCCAACGTGAGCAACTTGTGGCAGGGGCTGTTTCCGAAGGCCCACTTGCTCTCTGGGTGCAGCGGAAACCCCGGGCACACTTACCAGATTGTAGAAGCCGACCACCTCGACGAGACGCCGAATGGAGGCCAGTCGGGTGACCCTGGGCTCCTGGGCTCCTCGGCTTTGCCTGGCCACAGGGCAGAGGCAAGGCAAGAGCTCTGTCACAGCCAGACCTCTCTCCCTCTCTCCCCTGCAAGCAGCCCACGCTTCCACAGCACCCTGACACAGGAGACCTTCCCGCGCTTCTCGCTGGCAGCACCGCTCTCTAACACCCCCGCGGCCTGCTGACTACGCGCCTCTTCCGCATGGAAACGGGAAGCGGCAGCTCACAGCTCTCCATCCATGCAAGCCAGGAGCTGTGCTGAGAGCGCCGTGGCAGTGGGGTTACTTTGCAAGCGCAAGGCTCAGCAACTCGCACCGTCCGGCCCAGTGCAGGGGGTGCCCCTTTCCCCCAGCGACAGTGCGGGCAGAGCTGCCCCTGGAGCTCTCCACCCACCGCCTTCAGCCTTGTCTCGGCAGGTGGAATTCCCTGGCAAGGCTTACCTGAGGAGCCGGTCGAGCCAGAGCTCCTTCACCTCCTGCGCCCTGCAGAGAGAAGGAGAAAGAGCCTCACACCTCGCTGCTCCTCATCCTGCGGAGTGACGCGGGCCCCACACACATGCCCGCGCGCGCCCTGGCCCTGGGGAGAGTGCCCGGGCCAGGCTCGAGCCTCGTGGGGCAGCACAGGCACTCGCCACAAGTTCTGCCTTCCTCAGGCCTTGCAGAGGAGCTACTACTTGTCTTTCTGGCCCCTTCTCTTCTCGCCTTCCCTCACTTGAGGAGAGCAAAAGCCCTTGGAGCCCTTTGGCAGGGGAAAGAGGAGACAGGTGCCAGGGGCGAGTGCCCTGGCAGGGCGATGCGGCAAGGGGGCTGCAGCGTGAGGCGTTCGCAAGGGACAATCTCTGTGGCGCACAGTGGAGCCGGGGGGCCCGCAAGAGCCTCTGCCTTGCCTACGGACTTGTGGCAAGAGCCTGCCCCTCTGTGGCAGCTCCGGCCCTCCTGCAAAGGAGCTTGCTCCCCTGCCTTCCCAGGAAGGCTCACGGCTCTGCCTCCGCCCGCGGGCAAGCAGCAGCCCCGGCGCGCCTCTTCCCGCCTGCCAAAACTCAGGGGGTCCTGCTCGGAAAGCAAAGCGCAGCCTCTACTCTCCCCCGCCCAGCCTGGCCGGAGCCCCAGCAAGCCCGCCGAGGCCTGAAGGCGAGCCCGGTGGCCGGCACCCACCACCGCCAAACTCCCTGGGCCCAAGACTCACCCAAAAGTCACCATGCACACGTTGGTGGGCCAGGCGAGGAGGAGGGTGTTGCTGCACTTGATGCCCAGCTCCTCCTCCACTTGCTTAGGCCCACCTGCCGCCTCGTCCTCGCCGCACACCACCCACAGCTCGCTGAGAGGCACCCGGTGCTTCAGCCAGAAGGTGGAGCCCCATCTGCAGGGCAGGAGAGCAGCGAGTGAGTTGCAGCTGGCCCTTGTGGTGGGGGCAGCCCCAGCAGTCGTGCAGGCAGAGCCACTTCCCAGGGGCAGAGCCTTGGGGCGGCCCCCCGAGCCTCCCAGAGAGGCAGAAAGGAGCCTCAGTGCCCGGCCTCCCAGAGAGGGCGCTGCCGACAAGGCGCTGCTGCCTCAGGGGCCGCTGCTCAGGAGGCGCCAACCACAAGGCTGTCCTTTTCCTCTGACACCTCCCCGAATTAAAGGCACACTGGCTCTGCCCCTGCAGCTTAGGGACAGCCCTGCAGGGCACTGCAGGTGGTTTGGACCACGAGTGCTCGTGGGGAGCAAAGGGCATGGCCAGAGCGGACGCTCAGGGAGGACAGGAGGAGGACGGCCGCCTTGTGGACGACGTGCCTGGGGCTTTTGGATGCTGGAAGCTTTGCCAAGCCGCGTTTGGCAGTGCTGACACTTGCTGCAGGCAGCAGCTGTTCCGGGAGGAGCAAAGGCCAAGAGCTTGGCTCAGAGCCCTTCTGCTGCCCAGCTGTGGCCACCTCCGTTGGCATGCGGGCTGACAAGAAAGCACGCGCCGCCTTGCTGTTGCGGCCCTGCCAGAGTTAAAATGAAGCAGGCCGTGGCCGCTGCGGGCCGGCGGCTGTGCAGGCAGCCCCTAGGAGGCACTTTCCGCTGCAGCGGGAGCTGCTCAGGGCAGGATCGGCGCCCTGCAGCTGCTGGCAGAGGCCGCGGCGCGCAGGAAGGGCGGCTCTGCTTGCCGTTCTTACTTGCAGCTGGCAACAGCCATGGCGTCTGGGAAGAGCAGCAGGTGCCTCTGCTTCGTGCGGTGGCGGCGCGTCACGGCCACGCGTTCGCTGAGGAGCAGCTGGGGGCTCCTGCTGGACACGAAGAGGCTCGGCGGCTGCTGGGGCTGGGAGGCTTCGCTCCGCGAGGCGGGCGCGAGGCGGGCGCGAGGAGCCCCCCGGCGAAGGCCCCTGGGCCATGCCTGCGTGCTGGCAGCGCGGCTGGCAGCACCCGTCCTGCTGCAGCAGTTGGCCTGGCCCATGGTGCCGCGAGGGGCCCCTGAAGCAGCGTCCCTGTGCCTGGCAGTGCCGCTGGGCTGGGAGCCTCTGTCTCTCCACGCTGCCCCGCGCTGGCACAGAGCCGCACTGGGGGACGGAGGCCGCTGGCCGTGGCCGAGGTCACTGTGGGTGCCACGGCGGCACGTTGTGATGCGGCGCCTGGGCCACGGGGTACCTCCGGGCGGGGGGGGGGCGGGGGCAGGGGGCACAGGCAGGGCTCTTCCCAGCCACCCGCTGCCTCCGATGCCCCACCATTTCCTTTGCTCACAGGCAGCGGTTGAACTGCTTCCAATGGTCCCGCCTTTTCCTTCTTGCCTGTCAAGCTCAGTCCAACCCACTGAAAAGCCTCTGTCAAAGCCACAGCCGAAGAGCGTGGCGCACATGCTTCGTCCAAGGCTTCTGCATCTGCTTACGTACCTGCAGAGCCTCTTCTCCAGCAGCTTCACCATCCTTGCTGCTGCAGCCAGAGGGACTTGGCTCCCTCATTAGGGCCCCTTCCTGCAAGCTTGCCCTCCACTGCTCTCTTTCTCCCACTGAACTCGGAACCCTTCCGAGCAGTCCTCTCTCATCCTTCTGCCTCTCCAGAACAACAGGGAGGCTGCTGATCGCACCCGAGATGATGTGCTGGTGGAGCTTTCGTATGCTCCTCAGGGTGCCTGAAACACCCATCATGTCTGTCTTTGCCTTTGCTCTACGACTGTAGACATCTGTGCTTGCCCCGCAGTTACCTGACACAGGACATTGGGCATCTTGGTCTTCCTAAGCTCTGTTGCAGGCGAGAGGTCTCTAAACCTCCTTTAAAGCCCCAGAGTGCACTGGCTATTGCTTTCCTCCCCCCCACCCCCACCCCCCCCCCCCCCGCTTAGGCAGGCAAGAGTATCTCTAGGAAGGGTTCTGAACCTCTCCCCAAAATCTTTATCAAGTGGTCGCTCTAGGAAAAAAACAAAAACCAAAAACACATCCATCTTTAGGAGAGACTTTGATCATCTGCATTCCCAGGAATCTAACCTTAGGGTTAGGGTTAGGGTTAGGGTTAGGGTTAGGGTTAGGGTTAGGGTTAGGGATAGGGTTGGGTTAGGGTTAGGGTTAGGTTTAGTGTTAGTGCGGGCAGCCCGCGCAGACTGCTCCGGCCCGAGTTTGCCACGTTCTCCCCGAGTGGCACTGCTCGTAAGTAGAGCAGGGAAGTATGTGATTCCTGGTAGCTCTAGGCAGAAAAGCTCCACAGGGCTTTGCCTCCCCTCTACAACGATTCATACTGAGCCATCCAAGCCTGTTCCTTCACCCCACTTCTCCAGTTCTCGCCTGTTTGCACTGCCGTGGCTTGGTTGCCCGTAGGCCATTAGTGCACAGTCTGTGGCGCCTTGGAGCACCGAATACTGCATCGTGGAGGCGGATGAGGAGCCCCAGTCGGAGAGGCAACCCTCCCCGCAAACCGTTGCCTCTTGCTGACCAGAACGGACCAGGAATGCCCGTTTTTCTGAAATCTCTGTTGGACTAAAACTTGGACCTGAGCCTTCCAAATGCTCGGCGGCCCTTTCTCAAGAACACTTTGGCCACAGAGCGGGACCCTGTTCAGCCCTGGAACTCTCGGCAGCCAGGAAAGAGGGCGCAGAGGAGTGACATGGTGTCAGCCAGCAACTTCTCTCCCGCCCAGCTTCTCTCTGGGCCTTGCTGGCCAGAGAAGCCCAGCAACCTCTGGGAAATGCGCCTTTCCCTCTGTTCCTGCGTGACAATGTTGCCTTGCCAGTCCTTTACCTTGAAGGACTGGAGACTGCTGCTTGAGGCCAGCCACTCCCTGTGAGAAGGAACTGTTGCGAGTTGTGTTTCCTGGTTCCTCTTGTTCCCCCAGGGGAGACGTGTGCTTTGCTGTGGCGGGAAGCTTCCTGCAGCAATGCCACTTGTGTATCTGCGTGTCAGAAGCTGTGCCTCTCTTTCTGCAGCTGTGTCTTGAAGAGGGGTCAGACACGTGGCCACTTTCTTTGCCCCCCCGCTGGCACCACTGCTGCTCCCAGCACAGTGGCCTCACAGTCCTCAGCCCCATCCACTTCATGGAGGGAGCTGGAGACCGTTTGCGAAGGCCAATGCTGTCCACACTCCAGTGCTCAATAGCACTGCAGCGCGCCGTGCAGCCCTTTCTATTCGGAAAGGCAAATGGATGTTCACCTCTGAAATAGCACTCTCCACCATACACACGTTCCTCCAAAGCTGTCTTGCTAGAGCCATGCTCTCTCTAATAAACTCTGAAAACGTAAAAACCTTAGGGTTCTCTTAGGACACTGTCGGGCAAGTACTGTGATTCCTCAGATGCTGACGCCGGCCACTTGGACCGTGTGGCAGTTAAACGGCCTGCCCGAGCTTCCCAGGCCGGCAGAAGTGTACCAAAGGCTCCGGTCCCTACACGCCGAGAGCAGCGCTGTGTCGCGAAGGGAAGTTGTCACTGCAGGCTTGGGAAGGGGTTGTCAGGCGGGAGAGGGGAAAGGCAGCGTGAGCCCTGGGAGAGGCTGCCGCCCACCACGTGGCACCACGGTCCTTGGGTGGGAAGGGCAGGCTGATGTCATCTGGCCTTGTCTGGAAGGAGCCTTGGAGCAGGAAGGCTCTTGCCTTGCCAGGAAGCCCAGAGCCTCCCTCCCCCTCCCGCCTGCCCCCCCAGCCCCCCTCCCCCGCTAACAGTGTGTGCAGAAGAGGAGAGGAAGGTGACGTCCCCTCAGCCCAAGACACCACGGGCTCACAGCCACAGGGGCGGCTGTTACTTTGGCGCCTCTGCCTCAGCCAACCCTTCAGCGGTCCCAGAAAGACCCTCTGTCTGCGTAGCGGCGAGCTGCTGCCCCTGTGCTCCTCAGCATCGTGGTGAGAACGAGACAGCAAGGGCATGTGAAGCTGCAGAGGGGATTCGTGGCCCCCCAGTCTCTCGGTCGCCACTGCTCCCAGCAGAAAGAGGGAAGAGCCCAAGAGCTGGTGACGCAGAAGCTCTACGGGCTGGAAAAGCTGGTGCTTGCCCTGCACGACCTGACTGATGCAGAAGGCCGAGCAGAAGCAGCCGCAGCCCTGGCTGTCTCTGAGGTTGTCGAGAGGCGCCGCCATGAAGCTCAGCACGCTTCTTGGGCACCCAGAGTCACAGCCAGAGCAGCCTCCGCCTCCAATTGCAGCTGGGCGACAGAGGCACTTTCGCTCGGAGGAACAACACTTTGTTCAGGCTGTCCAAGAGCTGGGGGCAGCGCTTCCTTCTTCTCTGGCATGGCCTTCATGGAAGCAGGTGGCGTGCGAGGGCGAGGTGCTTCCGCACAGTCGGCCTCGGCAGTCCCTGTGCCTGAATGGGCAACAGCGTTTGGAGGGGCTGGAGGCGCTGGCCCCATGGAGCTGAGGCTGCCACAGCCCCAGCTCCCAGCTCCCAGCTCCCAGCTCCAGGCAGCAGCCAGGCTGAGCAGCTAGAGGCACGCACGCACAAAATGCGCCCACACCTATACACGGCCCGTCTCCACGGGGCTGACCCCACAGATAAGCACACACTTGGCTCAGGTGCCCTGGTCCGCCCAGGAGCTAACTCGCACACCCTCACTCTCTGCAGTCTCCGGCCCACACGGCCACCTCGAGGCCATCATCAAAGCTTCTTAGCCTACTCGCTGGCCGGGCTGCCTTGAAATTTGCTAGCAATCACCCCCTGGCAAGCTGCCCCTCACGCGCTCCAGGGGCTGCGCCAGAGACGCACGGGGACCCTGGCCCCCGGTGTGACTCCCGTGGCTGGCACGTGCCCCTCCGTCCACACGCAGGCACACACAACAGAGAGTCTCCTCACCCAGGAAACTAGTTAGAAAGAGCGTTTAATGGGAAGACGGGAGCGGGGCCTCTCACAGCTTCCAGGCCGCCAGAGTCTCCTACTTCTTGGGCTCTTTCCACCAATTGCTCCGCTTCCTTTTCTTCCGTCCGCACGCCTTCACAGCTGCAGGTTTCCAGGAGTTCTTGTTCTGGTGCCACAGGCTCTTCTTCAGCTAGGCTGCTGTGTGTTTCGCGTTGCTTCGGGCTTCTGTCAGGCGGCACAGTGCTCCCAGGCTCCGTGCTAGCCAGGCCTGCTGATGCGAAGGCAGACAGGTCTTCTCCTTCAAGCTGTGGTGGGGGCGGCAGGCACAGGGCCTGGGCAGTGCCCACTGAGGACGGCCTCTTCCATTTGGCTCCCCTCACTATTGCCCCTGCGGGAGGCTGTTTCGGTGTGCAGGACGGCACCTTGCATTTTGCCGCCTGCGCTCTCCTCCCTCTGCGGAAGCACTGCTGCTGTTGTTCTTTCTAGGCTGTTGGGCTCCAAGATGGGCCCTGCGCCTTTTGCAGTCATCTGCGCACAAGCCCCCTCGCTCACACTCTGCCCAGCCGCTGCAGCTGCTTCTGAGCCGGTTGTTTCTGGCGGGAGGGCAGAGGCTTGGCTCTCCTTCTGCATGGGCAGCTCAGCAGCAGGCACTTCTGGGCTTAGCAATGAAGGGCGCCCAGGCTCGCCGGCCTCTCCCGGGGCAGGCGCCTCACTAGGCACTCCCGGAGCCCACGCTTGCTCGGAGGAGTGCAAGGCAGGAGTTTGCTCTTCTGCCTCAGGTGTGCCAGGGACCGCACCCACAACTGCTCCCGCGCCCTCTGCTCCCTCGGGGAGGGGGTCACTCTCGCCTTCCAGCTGCACAGGCATCTCAGCCGCTGCCGTGCCCGCAGGCCCCAAGGCAGAGGCACCGCCTTCGTCCACCTTTTGCGCCTGGGGAGAACGGGAGCACAAAGTGTGAAGAAGGCACACGCAGCTTGAGAAACGAAGGGCAGCCAAAAAGAAGGGGCAGGCGGCAGCACCCACGCCAAAGACCAAGCCAGGAAGAGATGCTGCTGGCAAGGCAGGCAAGAAGCTAGGAGCACATCAGCGCCGCCCCCCCACCAGCCCCCCGGCCCCCCATGGCTCCTGCACATTTGAAGCGCAGGGAGTGGAGCCATTTTCTGACCTCCCTTTGCAGAGGTGCCTCAGCCACCACTGCCTCTCTGCCTGCGACGGAAGGTACCATCAGGTATGTGCCCCACAGTAGCGCATCATCTCTCCCGTCGCACTGCTCTGGGCAGGAGCCTGAACGGCAACTGCTGCTGCACCTCCGCAGTCAAAAACACCACCTCCTCCCTCCTTTCCTGCAGGAAGTGTAGCCACCTCACTGTGCACACGCGCACGCCTCAGCGGCAGCTGCTGCCACACATTGGTTGGCATCGGCACAGTCACCCTGGTAGGCCAGCCAGACTTCCTTAGAGTCTTGGCTTTCCGGCCTGGAAAGCATTCCAATGCTTTGCAAGGGCCTTTCGGGCCGGCCTGCGTGCCTCTTCAGGACTCCTACCTTCTCCTCTGGGGCTTGCTTCTCCCCCTCCTCCAGGTGCTGTGGCTCAGCACAGCCTGCACAAGGCAGGTCCCCATCCGCAGCCTCAAGGGGCTGCAGCTTGGCCAGCGCTTCCTCTTCTTCCCGCTCGATGGCCACACAAGCTTTCTCCAGCACTTCCTCAATCAAGTCTTCCACCATGGGCTGGAGCTCAGCATCCAAGTGGCACTGGCACAGCTGGGCGGGCGTCAGTGCAACAGGGAGAAAGCACCGGAGAGCACTGTCATTCTTAGCCTCTTAGCAAGGAGAAAGGAGGAGGAGCAAAGCACTTGTGCTGAAGGCAGTGCTGGCCACTGCAGGGGGCGGCCCCCTAGGGCAGCTGTCGCAGGAAGCACAAGCACAGCCGCGGGCTACAGGACGAGTGGGCCGGCGGGAGATCGAGCCTGTCGCATGGGCGCGGCAACTCAACAGACCTCCTCACAGGTCTCCTCCTCCTTGGCAGCCACCAGGAAGAGGCAGAGCGCTCCCCGGCACCTCCTGCCTGCTCCTCTAGGTCTTGCCAGCCCCGCTAAGCCTGCATGCTAGGGCTATGGGGGAGAGCCTGCCCCAGCGCTGTAATCTGGAGCTGAAAGCAGCCCGGCCACCGCCATCTGCAGAAGCACCTTGCGCGGTGCTGCCGCTCACCTCGCAGCAGACGGAGGAAACCACGGGCTTTTGCTTTCTCTGAGGAGAAGGTGCCCGACGGTGCTGCTCAGTTTTGCATGAGCGAGTGAGCTGTGCCCACTGTGCAGGGGACAGTGCTTGGGGAGAGGGCTTGCGGCCCGGAGTAGGGCCCGGCCTACCTCTCCTTGTCCTCCTTGTGTGGCCACATCTCTTCCTCGTGCTGTTTTGGCAGAGCGGGGCGAGCGGGGTGGGGCCGCAAGTGCAGCTTCCTGACTGGCCCCGTGCACCACTGCTGCGCACTGCCGAGGCTCTTCTGCGTGCAGCTCTGGGAAGCAAAAGCAGGAGGACTGCTGCAGCCTGCATGCTGTTCAGCTTTCCACCGGAAGGCATGCTTTTTACAGCTACGATTCAGCAGGGCAAACTGTCTCCACGCGGTGGGCAGCAAAAGGACTGCTGCGCAGGAAAGCAACAAGCCCCAACTCCAGAGGCCCACCAGCTTTGGCTGGGGCTCAGCCCTTGCAGCCCCTGCTCTCCACAGTGTCTGGAAGGGAAGTCTACCTCTCGGGCTCGTCCCAGAGAGACAATTGACCGCGGTCAGGAAAGGAGGGCCAGGGCATCCCCCGGCTTATCAGCATTTGTCAGTGGGAAGGGGAAGAGACCAAAACTTCCACAGCAGGCAACCTCCTTGCTTGCCCGCCCTACGGGACTCCCTGGCAAAAAGCCGCTGTGCGCGTTGTTGGAAGCAGTGCAGGTGGCTCAGCGGGGCTGCAGCAGAGGGAACGCTCCGAAAGCCAGGACCACATGTGTCTAGCCTGTGCTGCAGCCATCTGCCCGGTTTGCAAGACAGCCCAGCCGGAAATGATTTCCAGGGCCAAAACCTTCGGCCCTGTGCCCATGGTGAGGCCACTGCCCGCTTTCACACTCTTCCTGCAAAGACATGGTCTCTGCTTTCCTATTCACCAGCAGGTGGGGTTTTTCGGATGCCTCTCTGAAGAGCAGCCTGGGAGAGCCACCTGCTCGCACGCTCCTGCTAAAGCAAGGAGTCCAAGAACATGTCTTGACACTACCTGGAGGGGGAGAGCCAGGAAAGCCTCCGCCATCCTGAACTCTGGCTGATGCTACCGAGCTCAACATTGACTACGCTGCGCAGGTGCCTCTGGGCGAGCCAGTTTTTGGTTTGGGGATGAAAGTCAAGGCCGTGCAACCGTCTACCTGTCTGCCCTTTGGCGTGCTTTCTGGCTGCCGCAGGCGCGGGCGTTGGGGGCCGCATCCGCCTCTGCACTCGCACTCCGGCCGGTTGTCGTCCCACCGCTTCTCGCTGGCTCGCGTTATTCCGCCAGCCAGGCTGGGCAGCAGGGAGGGCAAGCATGTCACAAGAGACTTGCTATGCAACTGCCACGGCTTTCTCTCCGGGGCTAAGGAAGACTTGCTGCTTGCCTCCTGCAAACCTGCTCTTTCCTTTGGCTCGTCAGCGCCCTGACCCTGACGAGGCGGCTCTCGGCTCTGTAGCCCACAGGGCTGGTGCTGTAGGCAGCGCCCCAGGCGCTGCCCGCCAGGCACCCAGCCCAGGGCCCTTTCAGGCTGCTGGGGCAGCCACAAAAGGCGCAGCCCCACACAAGGCACCCAAACGTGGCGGAGAGGGGACAGGCCGCCCTCCCGCGCTCTCCTGCGCCACTGGCCAGTTCCTCCCAAACGCCGGCGGGGAGCAAGCGGCCGCTGTCTCGATGGCTTTGGCCCCTGCCAAAAGTGCCCGGGAGCCCTGGGCACAGCCCGGCTCCTGCCAGCCATGCCCGGCCCTTCCTGCCCGCGGCTGCCCACAGTCGCCTGCCAAGGGCTCTGCCCGCTCCCGGGCAATGGCAGGCAGTGGGCAGCCCCGGGCTGCTGCCCCGCTGCTGCCAGCCGGCCCGCTCCTCCACGCTGCACCCCACCGGGCCCGGCGCACCTCCCGGGGAGCCGCCCGCCCTCTGCTGCAACACCTCCCACCAACACTCAGCAAGGGCCCCGCCCAGAGGGAGCCACCGCTTACCTCCACCAAAACCAACGTCTCCACGCTCTTGGCTGTCAGCGCCACCGACTAGGCAAGAGAACAAAGAGCCAACGTGAGCAACTTGTGGCAGGGGCTGTTTCCGAAGGCCCACTTGCTCTCTGGGTGCAGCGGAAACCCCGGGCACACTTACCAGATTGTAGAAGCCGACCACCTCGACGAGACGCCGAATGGAGGCCAGTCGGGTGACCCTGGGCTCCTGGGCTCCTCGGCTTTGCCTGGCCACAGGGCAGAGGCAAGGCAAGAGCTCTGTCACAGCCAGACCTCTCTCCCTCTCTCCCCTGCAAGCAGCCCACGCTTCCACAGCACCCTGACACAGGAGACCTTCCCGCGCTTCTCGCTGGCAGCACCGCTCTCTAACACCCCCGCGGCCTGCTGACTACGCGCCTCTTCCGCATGGAAACGGGAAGCGGCAGCTCACAGCTCTCCATCCATGCAAGCCAGGAGCTGTGCTGAGAGCGCCGTGGCAGTGGGGTTACTTTGCAAGCGCAAGGCTCAGCAACTCGCACCGTCCGGCCCAGTGCAGGGGGTGCCCCTTTCCCCCAGCGACAGTGCGGGCAGAGCTGCCCCTGGAGCTCTCCACCCACCGCCTTCAGCCTTGTCTCGGCAGGTGGAATTCCCTGGCAAGGCTTACCTGAGGAGCAGGTCGAGCCAGAGCTCCTTCACCTCCTGCGCCCTGCAGAGAGAAGGAGAAAGAGCCTCACACCTCGCTGCTCCTCATCCTGCGGAGTGACGCGGGCCCCACACACATGCCCGCGCGCGCCCTGGCCCTGGGGAGAGTGCCCGGGCCAGGCTCGAGCCTCGTGGGGCAGCACAGGCACTCGCCACAAGTTCTGCCTTCCTCAGGCCTTGCAGAGGAGCTACTACTTGTCTTTCTGGCCCCTTCTCTTCTCGCCTTCCCTCACTTGAGGAGAGCAAAAGCCCTTGGAGCCCTTTGGCAGGGGAAAGAGGAGACAGGTGCCAGGGGCGAGTGCCCTGGCAGGGCGATGCGGCAAGGGGGCTGCAGCGTGAGGCGTTCGCAAGGGACAATCTCTGTGGCGCACAGTGGAGCCGGGGGGCCCGCGAGAGCCTCTGCCTTGCCTACGGACTTGTGGCAAGAGCCTGCCCCTCTGTGGCAGCTCCGGCCCTCCTGCAAAGGAGCTTGCTCCCCTGCCTTCCCAGGAAGGCTCACGGCTCTGCCTCCGCCCGCGGGCAAGCAGCAGCCCCGGCACGCCTCTTCCCGCCTGCCAAAACTCAGGGGGTCCTGCTCGGAAAGCAAAGCGCAGCCTCTACTCTCCCCCGCCCAGCCTGGCCGGAGCCCCAGCAAGCCCGCCGAGGCCTGAAGGCGAGCCCGGTGGCCGGCACCCACCACCGCCAAACTCCCTGGGCCCACGACTCACCCAAAAGTCACCATGCACACGTTGGTGGGCCAGGCGAGGAGGAGGGTGTTGCTGCACTTGATGCCCAGCTCCTCCTCCACTTGCTTAGGCCCACCTGCCGCCTCGTCCTCGCCGCACACCACCCACAGCTCGCTGAGAGGCACCCGGTGCTTCAGCCAGAAGGTGGAGCCCCATCTGCAGGGCAGGAGAGCAGCGAGTGAGTTGCAGCTGGCCCTTGTGGTGGGGGCAGCCCCAGCAGTCGTGCAGGCAGAGCCACTTCCCAGGGGCAGAGCCTTGGGGCGGCCCCCCGAGCCTCCCAGAGAGGCAGAAAGGAGCCTCAGTGCCCGGCCTCCCAGAGAGGGCGCTGCCGACAAGGCGCTGCTGCCTCAGGGGCCGCTGCTCAGGAGGCGCCAACCACAAGGCTGTCCTTTTCCTCTGACACCTCCCCGAATTAAAGGCACACTGGCTCTGCCCCTGCAGCTTAGGGACAGCCCTGCAGGGCACTGCAGGTGGTTTGGACCACGAGTGCTCGTGGGGAGCAAAGGGCATGGCCAGAGCGGACGCTCAGGGAGGACAGGAGGAGGACGGCCGCCTTGTGGACGACGTGCCTGGGGCTTTTGGATGCTGGAAGCTTTGCCAAGCCGCGTTTGGCAGTGCTGACACTTGCTGCAGGCAGCAGCTGTTCCGGGAGGAGCAAAGGCCAAGAGCTTGGCTCAGAGCCCTTCTGCTGCCCAGCTGTGGCCACCTCCGTTGGCATGCGGGCTGACAAGAAAGCACGCGCCGCCTTGCTGTTGCGGCCCTGCCAGAGTTAAAATGAAGCAGGCCGTGGCCGCTGCGGGCCGGCGGCTGTGCAGGCAGCCCCTAGGAGGCACTTTCCGCTGCAGCGGGAGCTGCTCAGGGCAGGATCGGCGCCCTGCAGCTGCTGGCAGAGGCCGCGGCGCGCAGGAAGGGCGGCTCTGCTTGCCGTTCTTACTTGCAGCTGGCAACAGCCATGGCGTCTGGGAAGAGCAGCAGGTGCCTCTGCTTCGTGCGGTGGCGGCGCGTCACGGCCACGCGTTCGCTGAGGAGCAGCTGGGGGCTCCTGCTGGACACGAAGAGGCTCGGCGGCTGCTGGGGCTGGGAGGCTTCGCTCCGCGAGGCGGGCGCGAGGCGGGCGCGAGGAGCCCCCCGGCGAAGGCCCCTGGGCCATGCCTGCGTGCTGGCAGCGCGGCTGGCAGCACCCGTCCTGCTGCAGCAGTTGGCCTGGCCCATGGTGCCGCGAGGGGCCCCTGAAGCAGCGTCCCTGTGCCTGGCAGTGCCGCTGGGCTGGGAGCCTCTGTCTCCCCACACTGCCCCGCGCTGGCACAGAGCCGCACTGGGGGACGGAGGCTGCTGGCCATGGCCGAGGTCACTGTGGGTGCCACGGCGGCACGTTGTGATGCGGCGCCTGGGCCACGGGGTACCTCCGGGCGGGGGGGGGGGCGGGGGCAGGGGGCACGGGCAGGGCTCTTCCCAGCCACCCGCTGCCTCCGATGCCCCACCATTTCCTTTGCTCACAGGCAGCGGTTGAACTGCTTCCAATGGTCCCGCCTTTTCCTTCTTGCCTGTCAAGCTCAGTCCAACCCACTGAAAAGCCTCTGTCAAAGCCACAGCCGAAGAGCGTGGCGCACATGCTTCGTCCAAGGCTTCTGCATCTGCTTACGTACCTGCAGAGCCTCTTCTCCAGCAGCTTCACCATCCTTGCTGCTGCACTCAGAGGGACTTGGCTCCCTCATTAGGGCCCCTTCCTGCAAGCTTGCCCTCCACTGCTCTCTTTCTCCCACTGAACTCGGAACCCTTCCGAGCAGTCCTCTCTCATCCTTCTGCCTCTCCAGAACAACAGGGAGGCTGCTGATCGCACCCGAGATGATGTGCTGGTGGAGCTTTCGTATGCTCCTCAGGGTGCCTGAAACACCCATCATGTCTGTCTTTGCCTTTGCTCTACGGCTGTAGACATCTGTGCTTGCCCCGCAGTTACCTGACACAGGACATTGGGCATCTTGGTCTTCCTAAGCTCTGTTGCAGGCGAGAGGTCTCTAAACCTCCTTTAAAGCCCCAGAGTGCACTGGCTATTGCTTTCCTCCCCCCCACCCCCACCCCCACCCCCCCGCTTAGGCAGGCAAGAGTATCTCTAGGAAGGGTTCTGAACCTCTCCCCAAAATCTTTATCAAGTGGTCGCTCTAGGAAAAAACCAAAAACCAAAAACCAAAAACACATCCATCTTTAGGAGAGACTTTGATCATCTGCATTCCCAGGAATCTAACCTTAGGGTTAGGGTTAGGGTTAGGGTTAGGGTTAGGGTTAGGGTTAGGGTTAGGGTTAGGGATAGGGTTAGGGTTAGGGTTAGGGATAGGGTTGGGTTAGGGTTAGGGTTAGGTTTAGTGTTAGTGCGGGCAGCCCGCGCAGACTGCTCCGGCCCGAGTTTGCCACGTTCTCCCCGAGTGGCACTGCTCGTAAGTAGAGCAGGGAAGTATGTGATTCCTGGTAGCTCTAGGCAGAAAAGCTCCACAGGGCTTTGCCTCCCCTCTACAACGATTCATACTGAGCCATCCAAGCCTGTTCCTTCACCCCACTTCTCCAGTTCTCGCCTGTTTGCACTGCCGTGGCTTGGTTGCCCGTAGGCCATTAGTGCACAGTCTGTGGCGCCTTGGAGCACCGAATACTGCATCGTGGAGGCGGATGAGGAGCCCCAGTCGGAGAGGCAACCCTCCCCGCAAACCGTTGCCTCTTGCTGACCAGAACGGACCAGGAATGCCCGTTTTTCTGAAATCTCTGTTGGACTAAAACTTGGACCTGAGCCTTCCAAATGCTCGGCGGCCCTTTCTCAAGAACACTTTGGCCACAGAGCGGGACCCTGTTCAGCCCTGGAACTCTCGGCAGCCAGGAAAGAGGGCGCAGAGTAGTGACATGGTGTCAGCCAGCAACTTCTCTCCCGCCCAGCTTCTCTCTGGGCCTTGCTGGCCAGAGAAGCCCAGCAACCTCTGGGAAATGCGCCTTTCCCTCTGTTCCTGCGTGACAATGTTGCCTTGCCAGTCCTTTACCTTGAAGGACTGGAGACTGCTGCTTGAGGCCAGCCACTCCCTGTGAGAAGGAACTGTTGCGAGTTGTGTTTCCTGGTTCCTCTTGTTCCCCCAGGGGAGACGTGTGCTTTGCTGTGGCGGGAAGCTTCCTGCAGCAATGCCACTTGTGTATCTGCGTGTCAGAAGCTGTGCCTCTCTTTCTGCAGCTGTGTCTTGAAGAGGGGTCAGACACGTGGCCACTTTCTTTGCCCCCCCGCTGGCACCACTGCTGCTCCCAGCACAGTGGCCTCACAGTCCTCAGCCCCATCCACTTCATGGAGGGAGCTGGAGACCGTTTGCGAAGGCCAATGCTGTCCACACTCCAGTGCTCAATAGCACTGCAGCGCGCCGTGCAGCCCTTTCTATTCGGAAAGGCAAATGGATGTTCACCTCTGAAATAGCACTCTCCACCATACACACGTTCCTCCAAAGCTGTCTTGCTAGAGCCATGCTCTCTCTAATAAACTCTGAAAACGTAAAAACCTTAGGGTTCTCTTAGGACACTGTCGGGCAAGTACTGTGATTCCTCAGATGCTGACGCCGGCCACTTGGACCGTGTGGCAGTTAAACGGCCTGCCCGAGCTTCCCAGGCCGGCAGAAGTGTACCAAAGGCTCCGGTCCCTACACGCCGAGAGCAGCGCTGTGTCGCGAAGGGAAGTTGTCAGTGCAGGCTTGGGAAGGGGTTGTCAGGCGGGAGAGGGGAAAGGCAGCGTGAGCCCTGGGAGAGGCTGCCGCCCACCACGTGGCACCACGGTCCTTGGGTGGGAAGGGCAGGCTGATGTCATCTGGCCTTGTCTGGAAGGAGCCTTGGAGCAGGAAGGCTCTTGCCTTGCCAGGAAGCCCAGAGCCCCCCTCCCCCTCCCGCCTGCCCCCCCAGCCCCCCTCCCCCGCTAACAGTGTGTGCAGAAGAGGAGAGGAAGGTGACGTCCCCTCAGCCCAAGACACCACGGGCTCACAGCCACAGGGGCGGCTGTTACTTTGGCGCCTCTGCCTCAGCCAACCCTTCAGCGGTCCCAGAAAGACCCTCTGTCTGCGTAGCGGCGAGCTGCTGCCCCTGTGCTCCTCAGCATCGTGGTGAGAACGAGACAGCAAGGGCATGTGAAGCTGCAGAGGGGATTCGTGGCCCCCCAGTCTCTCGGTCGCCACTGCTCCCAGCAGAAAGAGGGAAGAGCCCAAGAGCTGGTGACGCAGAAGCTCTACGGGCTGGAAAAGCTGGTGCTTGCCCTGCACGACCTGACTGATGCAGAAGGCCGAGCAGAAGCAGCCGCAGCCCTGGCTGTCTCTGAGGTTGTCGAGAGGCGCCGCCATGAAGCTCAGCACGCTTCTTGGGCACCCAGAGTCACAGCCAGAGCAGCCTCCGCCTCCAATTGCAGCTGGGCGACAGAGGCACTTTCGCTCGGAGGAACAACACTTTGTTCAGGCTGTCCAAGAGCTGGGGGCAGCGCTTCCTTCTTCTCTGGCATGGCCTTCATGGAAGCAGGTGGCGTGCGAGGGCGAGGTGCTTCCGCACAGTCGGCCTCGGCAGTCCCTGTGCCTGAATGGGCAACAGCGTTTGGAGGGGCTGGAGGCGCTGGCCCCATGGAGCTGAGGCTGCCACAGCCCCAGCTCCCAGCTCCCAGCTCCCAGCTCCAGGCAGCAGCCAGGCTGAGCAGCTAGAGGCACGCACGCACAAAATGCGCCCACACCTATACACGGCCCGTCTCCACGGGGCTGACCCCACAGATAAGCACACACTTGGCTCAGGTGCCCTGGTCCGCCCAGGAGCTAACTCGCACACCCTCACTCTCTGCAGTCTCCGGCCCACACGGCCACCTCGAGGCCATCATCAAAGCTTCTTAGCCTACTCGCTGGCCGGGCTGCCTTGAAATTTGCTAGCAATCACCCCCTGGCAAGCTGCCCCTCACGCGCTCCAGGGGCTGCGCCAGAGACGCACGGGGACCCTGGCCCCCGGTGTGACTCCCGTGGCTGGCACGTGCCCCTCCGTCCACACGCAGGCACACACAACAGAGAGTCTCCTCACCCAGGAAACTAGTTAGAAAGAGCGTTTAATGGGAAGACGGGAGCGGGGCCTCTCACAGCTTCCAGGCCGCCAGAGTCTCCTACTTCTTGGGCTCTTTCCACCAATTGCTCCGCTTCCTTTTCTTCCGTCCGCACGCCTTCACAGCTGCAGGTTTCCAGGAGTTCTTGTTCTGGTGCCACAGGCTCTTCTTCAGCTAGGCTGCTGTGTGTTTCGCGTTGCTTCGGGCTTCTGTCAGGCGGCACAGTGCTCCCAGGCTCCGTGCTAGCCAGGCCTGCTGATGCGAAGGCAGACAGGTCTTCTCCTTCAAGCTGTGGTGGGGGCAGCAGGCACAGGGCCTGGGCAGTGCCCACTGAGGACGGCCTCTTCCATTTGGCTCCCCTCACTATTGCCCCTGCGGGAGGCTGTTTCGGTGTGCAGGACGGCACCTTGCATTTTGCCGCCTGCGCTCTCCTCCCTCTGCGGAAGCACTGCTGCTGTTGTTCTTTCTAGGCTGTTGGGCTCCAAGATGGGCCCTGCGCCTTTTGCAGTCATCTGCGCACAAGCCCCCTCGCTCACACTCTGCCCAGCCGCTGCAGCTGCTTCTGAGCCGGTTGTTTCTGGCGGGAGGGCAGAGGCTTGGCTCTCCTTCTGCACGGGCAGCTCAGCAGCAGGCACTTCTGGGCTTAGCAATGAAGGGCGCCCAGGCTCGCCGGCCTCTCCCGGGGCAGGCGCCTCACTAGGCACTCCCGGAGCCCACGCTTGCTCGGAGGAGTGCAAGGCAGGAGTTTGCTCTTCTGCCTCAGGTGTGCCAGGGACCGCACCCACAACTGCTCCCGCGCCCTCTGCTCCCTCGGGGAGGGGGTCACTCTCGCCTTCCAGCTGCACAGGCATCTCAGCCGCTGCCGTGCCCGCAGGCCCCAAGGCAGAGGCGCCGCCTTCGTCCACCTTTTGCGCCTGGGGAGAACGGGAGCACAAAGTGTGAAGAAGGCACACGCAGCTTGAGAAACGAAGGGCAGCCAAAAAGAAGGGGCAGGCGGCAGCACCCACGCCAAAGACCAAGCCAGGAAGAGATGCTGCTGGCAAGGCAGGCAAGAAGCTAGGAGCACATCAGCGCCGCCCCCCCACCAGCCCCCCGGCCCCCCATGGCTCCTGCACATTTGAAGCGCAGGGAGTGGAGCCATTTTCTGACCTCCCTTTGCAGAGGTGCCTCAGCCACCACTGCCTCTCTGCCTGCGACGGAAGGTACCATCAGGTATGTGCCCCACAGTAGCGCATCATCTCTCCCGTCGCACTGCTCTGGGCAGGAGCCTGAACGGCAACTGCTGCTGCACCTCCGCAGTCAAAAACACCACCTCCTCCCTCCTTTCCTGCAGGAAGTGTAGCCACCTCACTGTGCACACGCGCGCGCCTCAGCGGCAGCTGCTGCCACACATTGGTTGGCATCGGCACAGTCACCCTGGTAGGCCAGCCAGACTTCCTTAGAGTCTTGGCTTTCCGGCCTGGAAAGCATTCCAATGCTTTGCAAGGGCCTTTCGGGCCGGCCTGCGTGCCTCTTCAGGACTCCTACCTTCTCCTCTGGGGCTTGCTTCTCCCCCTCCTCCAGGTGCTGTGGCTCAGCACAGCCTGCACAAGGCAGGTCCCCATCCGCAGCCTCAAGGGGCTGCAGCTTGGCCAGCGCTTCCTCTTCTTCCCGCTCGATGGCCACACAAGCTTTCTCCAGCACTTCCTCAATCAAGTCTTCCACCATGGGCTGGAGCTCAGCATCCAAGTGGCACTGGCACAGCTGGGCGGGCGTCAGTGCAACAGGGAGAAAGCACCGGAGAGCACTGTCATTCTTAGCCTCTTAGCAAGGAGAAAGGAGGAGGAGCAAAGCACTTGTGCTGAAGGCAGTGCTGGCCACTGCAGGGGGCGGCCCCCTAGGGCAGCTGTCGCAGGAAGCACAAGCACAGCCGCGGGCTACAGGACGAGTGGGCTGGCGGGAGATCGAGCCTGTCGCATGGGCGCGGCAACTCAACAGACCTCCTCACAGGTCTCCTCCTCCTTGGCAGCCACCAGGAAGAGGCAGAGCGCTCCCCGGCACCTCCTGCCTGCTCCTCTAGGTCTTGCCAGCCCCGCTAAGCCTGCATGCTAGGGCTATGGGGGAGAGCCTGCCCCAGCGCTGTAATCTGGAGCTGAAAGCAGCCCGGCCACCGCCATCTGCAGAAGCACCTTGCGCGGTGCTGCCGCTCACCTCGCAGCAGACGGAGAAAACCACGGGCTTTTGCTTTCTCTGAGGAGAAGGTGCCCGACGGTGCTGCTCCGTTTTGCATGAGCAAGTGAGCTGTGCCCACTGTGCAGGGGACAGTGCTTGGGGAGAGGGCTTGCGGCCCGGAGTAGGGCCCGGCCTACCTCTCCTTGTCCTCCTTGTGTGGCCACATCTCTTCCTCGTGCTGTTTTGGCAGAGCGGGGCGAGCGGGGTGGGACCGCAAGTGCAGCTTCCTGACTGGCCCCGTGCACCACTGCTGCGCACTGCCGAGGCTCTTCTGCGTGCAGCTCTGGGAAGCAAAAGCAGGAGGACTGCTGCAGCCTGCATGCTGTTCAGCTTTCCACCGGAAGGCATGCTTTTTACAGCTACGATTCAGCAGGGCAAACTGTCTCCACGCGGTGGGCAGCAAAAGGACTGCTGCGCAGGAAAGCAACAAGCCCCAACTCCAGAGGCCCACCAGCTTTGGCTGGGGCTCAGCCCTTGCAGCCCCTGCTCTCCACAGTGTCTGGAAGGGAAGTCTACCTCTCGGGCTCGTCCCAGAGAGACAATTGACCGCGGTCAGGAAAGGAGGGCCAGGGCATCCCCCGGCTTATCAGCATTTGTCAGTGGGAAGGGGAAGAGACCAAAACTTCCACAGCAGGCAACCTCCTTGCTTGCCCGCCCTACGGGACTCCCTGGCAAAAAGCCGCTGTGCGCGTTGTTGGAAGCAGTGCAGGTGGCTCAGCGGGGCTGCAGCAGAGGGAACGCTCCGAAAGCCAGGACCACATGTGTCTAGCCTGTGCTGCAGCCGTCTGCCCGGTTTGCAAGACAGCCCAGCCGGAAATGATTTCCAGGGCCAAAACCTTCGGCCCTGTGCCCATGGTGAGGCCACTGCCCGCTTTCACACTCTTCCTGCAAAGACATGGTCTCTGCTTTCCTATTCACCAGCAGGTGGGGTTTTTCGGATGCATCTCTGAAGAGCAGCCTGGGAGAGCCACCTGCTCGCACGCTCCTGCTAAAGCAAGGAGTCCAAGAACATGTCTTGACACTACCTGGAGGGGGAGAGCCAGGAAAGCCTCCGCCATCCTGAACTCTGGCTGATGCTACCGAGCTCAACATTGACTACGCTGCGCAGGTGCCTCTGGGCGAGCCAGTTTTTGGTTTGGGGATGAAAGTCAAGGCCGTGCAACCGTCTACCTGTCTGCCCTTTGGCGTGCTTTCTGGCTGCCGCAGGCGCGGGCGTTGGGGGCTGCATCCGCCTCTGCACTCGCACTCCGGCCGGTTGTCGTCCCACCGCTTCTCGCTGGCTCGCAATCTCCCGCCAGCCAGGCTGGGCAGCAGGGAGGGCAAGCATGTCACAAGAGACTTGCTATGCAACTGCCACGGCTTTCTCTCCGGGGCTAAGGAAGACTTGCTGCTTGCCTCCTGCAAACCTGCTCTTTCCTTTGGCTCGTCAGCGCCCTGACCCTGACGAGGCGGCTCTCGGCTCTGTAGCCCACAGGGCTGGTGCTGTAGGCAGCGCCCCAGGCGCTGCCCGCCAGGCACCCAGCCCAGGGCCCTTTCAGGCTGCTGGGGCAGCCACAAAAGGCGCAGCCCCACACAAGGCACCCAAACGTGGCGGAGAGGGGACAGGCCGCCCTCCCGCGCTCTCCTGCGCCACTGGCCAGTTCCTCCCAAACGCCGGCGCGGAGCAAGCGGTCGCTGTCTCGATGGCTTTGGCCCCTGCCAAAAGTGCCCGGGAGCCCTGGGCACAGCCCGGCTCCTGCCAGCCATGCCCGGCCCTTCCTGCCCGCGGCTGCCCACAGTCGCCTGCCAAGGGCTCTGCCCGCTCCCGGGCAATGGCAGGCAGTGGGCAGCCCCGGGCTGCTGCCCCGCTGCTGCCAGCCGGCCCGCTCCTCCACGCTGCACCCCACCGGGCCCGGCGCACCTCCCGGGGAGCCGCCCGCCCTCTCTGCCCCGCCCAGAGGGAGCCACCGCTTACCTCCACCAAAACCAACGTCTCCACGCTCTTGGCTGTCAGCGCCACCGACTAGGCAAGAGAACAAAGAGCCAACGTGAGCAACTTGTGGCAGGGGCTGTTTCCGAAGGCCCACTTGCTCTCTGGGTGCAGCGGAAACCCCGGGCACACTTACCAGATTGTAGAAGCCGACCACCTCGACGAGACGCCGAATGGAGGCCAGTCGGGTGACCCTGGGCTCCTGGGCTCCTCGGCTTTGCCTGGCCACAGGGCAGAGGCAAGGCAAGAGCTCTGTCACAGCCAGACCTCTCTCCCTCTCTCCCCTGCAAGCAGCCCACGCTTCCACAGCACCCTGACACAGGAGACCTTCCCGCGCTTCTCGCTGGCAGCACCGCTCTCTAACACCCCCGCGGCCTGCTGACTACGCGCCTCTTCCGCATGGAAACGGGAAGCGGCAGCTCACAGCTCTCCATCCATGCAAGCCAGGAGCTGTGCTGAGAGCGCCGTGGCAGTGGGGTTACTTTGCAAGCGCAAGGCTCAGCAACTCGCACCGTCCGGCCCAGTGCAGGGGGTGCCCCTTTCCCCCAGCGACAGTGCGGGCAGAGCTGCCCCTGGAGCTCTCCACCCACCGCCTTCAGCCTTGTCTCGGCAGGTGGAATTCCCTGGCAAGGCTTACCTGAGGAGCAGGTCGAGCCAGAGCTCCTTCACCTCCTGCGCCCTGCAGAGAGAAGGAGAAAGAGCCTCACACCTCGCTGCTCCTCATCCTGCGGAGTGACGCGGGCCCCACACACATGCCCGCGCGCGCCCTGGCCCTGGGGAGAGTGCCCGGGCCAGGCTCGAGCCTCGTGGGGCAGCACAGGCACTCGCCACAAGTTCTGCCTTCCTCAGGCCTTGCAGAGGAGCTACTACTTGTCTTTCTGGCCCCTTCTCTTCTCGCCTTCCCTCACTTGAGGAGAGCAAAAGCCCTTGGAGCCCTTTGGCAGGGGAAAGAGGAGACAGGTGCCAGGGGCGAGTGCCCTGGCAGGGCGATGCGGCAAGGGGGCTGCAGCGTGAGGCGTTCGCAAGGGACAATCTCTGTGGCGCACAGTGGAGCCGGGGGGCCCGCGAGAGCCTCTGCCTTGCCTACGGACTTGTGGCAAGAGCCTGCCCCTCTGTGGCAGCTCCGGCCCTCCTGCAAAGGAGCTTGCTCCCCTGCCTTCCCAGGAAGGCTCACGGCTCTGCCTCCGCCCGCGGGCAAGCAGCAGCCCCGGCACGCCTCTTCCCGCCTGCCAAAACTCAGGGGGTCCTGCTCGGAAAGCAAAGCGCAGCCTCTACTCTCCCCCGCCCAGCCTGGCCGGAGCCCCAGCAAGCCCGCCGAGGCCTGAAGGCGAGCCCGGTGGCCGGCACCCACCACCGCCAAACTCCCTGGGCCCACGACTCACCCAAAAGTCACCATGCACACGTTGGTGGGCCAGGCGAGGAGGAGGGTGTTGCTGCACTTGATGCCCAGCTCCTCCTCCACTTGCTTAGGCCCACCTGCCGCCTCGTCCTCGCCGCACACCACCCACAGCTCGCTGAGAGGCACCCGGTGCTTCAGCCAGAAGGTGGAGCCCCATCTGCAGGGCAGGAGAGCAGCGAGTGAGTTGCAGCTGGCCCTTGTGGTGGGGGCAGCCCCAGCAGTCGTGCAGGCAGAGCCACTTCCCAGGGGCAGAGCCTTGGGGCGGCCCCCCGAGCCTCCCAGAGAGGCAGAAAGGAGCCTCAGTGCCCGGCCTCCCAGAGAGGGCGCTGCCGACAAGGCGCTGCTGCCTCAGGGGCCGCTGCTCAGGAGGCGCCAACCACAAGGCTGTCCTTTTCCTCTGACACCTCCCCGAATTAAAGGCACACTGGCTCTGCCCCTGCAGCTTAGGGACAGCCCTGCAAGGCACTGCAGGTGGTTTGGACCACTAGTGCTCGTGGGGAGCAAAGGGCATGGCCAGAGCGGACGCTCAGGGAGGACAGGAGGAGGACGGCCGCCTTGTGGACGACGTGCCTGGGGCTTTTGGATGCTGGAAGCTTTGCCAAGCCGCGTTTGGCAGTGCTGATACTTGCTGCAGGCAGCAGCTGTTCCGGGAGGAGCAAAGGCCAAGAGCTTGGCTCAGAGCCCTTCTGCTGCCCAGCTGTGGCCACCTCCGTTGGCATGCGGGCTGACAAGAAAGCACGCGCCGCCTTGCTGTTGCGGCCCTGCCAGAGTTAAAATGAAGCAGGCCGTGGCCGCTGCGGGCCGGCGGCTGTGCAGGCAGCCCCTAGGAGGCACTTTCCGCTGCAGCGGGAGCTGCTCAGGGCAGGAGCGGCGCCCTGCGGCTGCTGGCAGAGGCCGCGGCGCGCAGGAAGGGCGGCTCTGCTTGCCGTTCTTACTTGCAGCTGGCAACAGCCATGGCGTCTGGGAAGAGCAGCAGGTGCCTCTGCTTCGTGCGGTGGCGGCGCGTCACGGCCACGCGTTCGCTGAGGAGCAGCTGGGGGCTCCTGCTGGACACGAAGAGGCTCGGCGGCTGCTGGGGCTGGGAGGCTTCGCTCCGCGAGGCGGGCGCGAGGCGGGCGCGAGGAGCCCCCCGGCGAAGGCCCCTGGGCCATGCCTGCGTGCTGGCAGCGCGGCTGGCAGCACCCGTCCTGCTGCAGCAGTTGGCCTGGCCCATGGTGCCGCGAGGGGCCCCTGAAGCAGCGTCCCTGTGCCTGGCAGTGCCGCTGGGCTGGGAGCCTCTGTCTCCCCACGCTGCCCCGCGCTGGCACAGAGCCGCACTGGGGGACGGAGGCTGCTGGCCGTGGCCGAGGTCACTGTGGGTGCCACGGCGGCACGTTGTGATGCGGCGCCTGGGCCACGGGGTACCTCTGGGCGGGGGGGGGGGCGGGGGCAGGGGGCACGGGCAGGGCTCTTCCCAGCCACCCGCTGCCTCCGATGCCCCACCATTTCCTTTGCTCACAGGCAGCGGTTGAACTGCTTCCAATGGTCCCGCCTTTTCCTTCTTGCCTGTCAAGCTCAGTCCAACCCACTGAAAAGCCTCTGTCAAAGCCACAGCCGAAGAGCGTGGCGCACATGCTTCGTCCAAGGCTTCTGCATCTGCTTACGTACCTGCAGAGCCTCTTCTCCAGCAGCTTCACCATCCTTGCTGCTGCACTCAGAGGGACTTGGCTCCCTCATTAGGGCCCCTTCCTGCAAGCTTGCCCTCCACTGCTCTCTTTCTCCCACTGAACTCGGAACCCTTCCGAGCAGTCCTCTCTCATCCTTCTGCCTCTCCAGAACAACAGGGAGGCTGCTGATCGCACCCGAGATGATGTGCTGGTGGAGCTTTCGTATGCTCCTCAGGGTGCCTGAAACACCCATCATGTCTGTCTTTGCCTTTGCTCTACGGCTGTAGACATCTGTGCTTGCCCCGCAGTTACCTGACACAGGACATTGGGCATCTTGGTCTTCCTAAGCTCTGTTGCAGGTGAGAGGTCTCTAAACCTCCTTTAAAGCCCCAGAGTGCACTGGCTATTGCTTTCCTCCCCCCCACCCCCACCCCCCCCCCCCCGCTTAGGCAGGCAAGAGTATCTCTAGGAAGGGTTCTGAACCTCTCCCCAAAATCTTTATCAAGTGGTCGCTCTAGGAAAAAACCAAAAACCAAAAACCAAAAACACATCCATCTTTAGGAGAGACTTTGATCATCTGCATTCCCAGGAATCTAACCTTAGGGTTAGGGTTAGGGTTAGGGTTAGGGTTAGGGTTAGGGTTAGGGTTAGGGTTAGGGTTAGGGATAGGGTTAGGGTTAGGGTTAGGGATAGGGTTGGGTTAGGGTTAGGGTTAGGTTTAGTGTTAGTGCGGGCAGCCCGCGCAGACTGCTCCGGCCCGAGTTTGCCACGTTCTCCCCGAGTGGCACTGCTCGTAAGTAGAGCAGGGAAGTATGTGATTCCTGGTAGCTCTAGGCAGAAAAGCTCCACAGGGCTTTGCCTCCCCTCTACAACGATTCATACTGAGCCATCCAAGCCTGTTCCTTCACCCCACTTCTCCAGTTCTCGCCTGTTTGCACTGCCGTGGCTTGGTTGCCCGTAGGCCATTAGTGCACAGTCTGTGGCGCCTTGGAGCACCGAATACTGCATCGTGGAGGCGGATGAGGAGCCCCAGTCGGAGAGGCAACCCTCCCCGCAAACCGTTGCCTCTTGCTGACCAGAACGGACCAGGAATGCCCGTTTTTCTGAAATCTCTGTTGGACTAAAACTTGGACCTGAGCCTTCCAAATGCTCGGCGGCCCTTTCTCAAGAACACTTTGGCCACAGAGCGGGACCCTGTTCAGCCCTGGAACTCTCGGCAGCCAGGAAAGAGGGCGCAGAGGAGTGACATGGTGTCAGCCAGCAACTTCTCTCCCGCCCAGCTTCTCTCTGGGCCTTGCTGGCCAGAGAAGCCCAGCAACCTCTGGGAAATGCGCCTTTCCCTCTGTTCCTGCGTGACAATGTTGCCTTGCCAGTCCTTTACCTTGAAGGACTGGAGACTGCTGCTTGAGGCCAGCCACTCCCTGTGAGAAGGAACTGTTGCGAGTTGTGTTTCCTGGTTCCTCTTGTTCCCCCAGGGGAGACGTGTGCTTTGCTGTGGCGGGAAGCTTCCTGCAGCAATGCCACTTGTGTATCTGCGTGTCAGAAGCTGTGCCTCTCTTTCTGCAGCTGTGTCTTGAAGAGGGGTCAGACACGTGGCCACTTTCTTTGCCCCCCCGCTGGCACCACTGCTGCTCCCAGCACAGTGGCCTCACAGTCCTCAGCCCCATCCACTTCATGGAGGGAGCTGGAGACCGTTTGCGAAGGCCAATGCTGTCCACACTCCAGTGCTCAATAGCACTGCAGCGCGCCGTGCAGCCCTTTCTATTCGGAAAGGCAAATGGATGTTCACCTCTGAAATAGCACTCTCCACCATACACACGTTCCTCCAAAGCTGTCTTGCTAGAGCCATGCTCTCTCTAATAAACTCTGAAAACGTAAAAACCTTAGGGTTCTCTTAGGACACTGTCGGGCAAGTACTGTGATTCCTCAGATGCTGACGCCGGCCACTTGGACCGTGTGGCAGTTAAACGGCCTGCCCGAGCTTCCCAGGCCGGTAGAAGTGTACCAAAGGCTCCGGTCCCTACACGCCGAGAGCAGCGCTGTGTCGCGAAGGGAAGTTGTCAGTGCAGGCTTGGGAAGGGGTTGTCAGGCGGGAGAGGGGAAAGGCAGCGTGAGCCCTGGGAGAGGCTGCCGCCCACCACGTGGCACCACGGTCCTTGGGTGGGAAGGGCAGGCTGATGTCATCTGGCCTTGTCTGGAAGGAGCCTTGGAGCAGGAAGGCTCTTGCCTTGCCAGGAAGCCCAGAGCCCCCCTCCCCCTCCCGCCTGCCCCCCCAGCCCCCCTCCCCCGCTAACAGTGTGTGCAGAAGAGGAGAGGAAGGTGACGTCCCCTCAGCCCAAGACACCACGGGCTCACAGCCACAGGGGCGGCTGTTACTTTGGCGCCTCTGCCTCAGCCAACCCTTCAGCGGTCCCAGAAAGACCCTCTGTCTGCGTAGCGGCGAGCTGCTGCCCCTGTGCTCCTCAGCATCGTGGTGAGAACGAGACAGCAAGGGCATGTGAAGCTGCAGAGGGGATTCGTGGCCCCCCAGTCTCTCGGTCGCCACTGCTCCCAGCAGAAAGAGGGAAGAGCCCAAGAGCTGGTGACGCAGAAGCTCTACGGGCTGGAAAAGCTGGTGCTTGCCCTGCACGACCTGACTGATGCAGAAGGCCGAGCAGAAGCAGCCGCAGCCCTGGCTGTCTCTGAGGTTGTCGAGAGGCGCCGCCATGAAGCTCAGCACGCTTCTTGGGCACCCAGAGTCACAGCCAGAGCAGCCTCCGCCTCCAATTGCAGCTGGGCGACAGAGGCACTTTCGCTCGGAGGAACAACACTTTGTTCAGGCTGTCCAAGAGCTGGGGGCAGCGCTTCCTTCTTCTCTGGCATGGCCTTCATGGAAGCAGGTGGCGTGCGAGGGCGAGGTGCTTCCGCACAGTCGGCCTCGGCAGTCCCTGTGCCTGAATGGGCAACAGCGTTTGGAGGGGCTGGAGGCGCTGGCCCCATGGAGCTGAGGCTGCCACAGCCCCAGCTCCCAGCTCCCAGCTCCCAGCTCCAGGCAGCAGCCAGGCTGAGCAGCTAGAGGCACGCACGCACAAAATGCGCCCACACCTATACACGGCCCGTCTCCACGGGGCTGACCCCACAGATAAGCACACACTTGGCTCAGGTGCCCTGGTCCGCCCAGGAGCTAACTCGCACACCCTCACTCTCTGCAGTCTCCGGCCCACACGGCCACCTCGAGGCCATCATCAAAGCTTCTTAGCCTACTCGCTGGCCGGGCTGCCTTGAAATTTGCTAGCAATCACCCCCTGGCAAGCTGCCCCTCACGCGCTCCAGGGGCTGCGCCAGAGACGCACGGGGACCCTGGCCCCCGGTGTGACTCCCGTGGCTGGCACGTGCCCCTCCGTCCACACGCAGGCACACACAACAGAGAGTCTCCTCACCCAGGAAACTAGTTAGAAAGAGCGTTTAATGGGAAGACGGGAGCGGGGCCTCTCACAGCTTCCAGGCCGCCAGAGTCTCCTACTTCTTGGGCTCTTTCCACCAATTGCTCCGCTTCCTTTTCTTCCGTCCGCACGCCTTCACAGCTGCAGGTTTCCAGGAGTTCTTGTTCTGGTGCCACAGGCTCTTCTTCAGCTAGGCTGCTGTGTGTTTCGCGTTGCTTCGGGCTTCTGTCAGGCGGCACAGTGCTCCCAGGCTCCGTGCTAGCCAGGCCTGCTGATGCGAAGGCAGACAGGTCTTCTCCTTCAAGCTGTGGTGGGGGCGGCAGGCACAGGGCCTGGGCAGTGCCCACTGAGGACGGCCTCTTCCATTTGGCTCCCCTCACTATTGCCCCTGCGGGAGGCTGTTTCGGTGTGCAGGACGGCACCTTGCATTTTGCCGCCTGCGCTCTCCTCCCTCTGCGGAAGCACTGCTGCTGTTGTTCTTTCTAGGCTGTTGGGCTCCAAGATGGGCCCTGCGCCTTTTGCAGTCATCTGCGCACAAGCCCCCTCGCTCACACTCTGCCCAGCCGCTGCAGCTGCTTCTGAGCCGGTTGTTTCTGGCGGGAGGGCAGAGGCTTGGCTCTCCTTCTGCACGGGCAGCTCAGCAGCAGGCACTTCTGGGCTTAGCAATGAAGGGCGCCCAGGCTCGCCGGCCTCTCCCGGGGCAGGCGCCTCACTAGGCACTCCCGGAGCCCACGCTTGCTCGGAGGAGTGCAAGGCAGGAGTTTGCTCTTCTGCCTCAGGTGTGCCAGGGACCGCACCCACAACTGCTCCCGCGCCCTCTGCTCCCTCGGGGAGGGGGTCACTCTCGCCTTCCAGCTGCACAGGCATCTCAGCCGCTGCCGTGCCCGCAGGCCCCAAGGCAGAGGCGCCGCCTTCGTCCACCTTTTGCGCCTGGGGAGAACGGGAGCACAAAGTGTGAAGAAGGCACACGCAGCTTGAGAAACGAAGGGCAGCCAAAAAGAAGGGGCAGGCGGCAGCACCCACGCCAAAGACCAAGCCAGGAAGAGATGCTGCTGGCAAGGCAGGCAAGAAGCTAGGAGCACATCAGCGCCGCCCCCCCACCAGCCCCCCGGCCCCCCATGGCTCCTGCACATTTGAAGCGCAGGGAGTGGAGCCATTTTCTGACCTCCCTTTGCAGAGGTGCCTCAGCCACCACTGCCTCTCTGCCTGCGACGGAAGGTACCATCAGGTATGTGCCCCACAGTAGCGCATCATCTCTCCCGTCGCACTGCTCTGGGCAGGAGCCTGAACGGCAACTGCTGCTGCACCTCCGCAGTCAAAAACACCACCTCCTCCCTCCTTTCCTGCAGGAAGTGTAGCCACCTCACTGTGCACACGCGCACGCCTCAGCGGCAGCTGCTGCCACACATTGGTTGGCATCGGCACAGTCACCCTGGTAGGCCAGCCAGACTTCCTTAGAGTCTTGGCTTTCCGGCCTGGAAAGCATTCCAATGCTTTGCAAGGGCCTTTCGGGCCGGCCTGCGTGCCTCTTCAGGACTCCTACCTTCTCCTCTGGGGCTTGCTTCTCCCCCTCCTCCAGGTGCTGTGGCTCAGCACAGCCTGCACAAGGCAGGTCCCCATCCGCAGCCTCAAGGGGCTGCAGCTTGGCCAGCGCTTCCTCTTCTTCCCGCTCGATGGCCACACAAGCTTTCTCCAGCACTTCCTCAATCAAGTCTTCCACCATGGGCTGGAGCTCAGCATCCAAGTGGCACTGGCACAGCTGGGCGGGCGTCAGTGCAACAGGGAGAAAGCACCGGAGAGCACTGTCATTCTTAGCCTCTTAGCAAGGAGAAAGGAGGAGGAGCAAAGCACTTGTGCTGAAGGCAGTGCTGGCCACTGCAGGGGGCGGCCCCCTAGGGCAGCTGTCGCAGGAAGCACAAGCACAGCCGCGGGCTACAGGACGAGTGGGCCGGCGGGAGATCGAGCCTGTCGCATGGGCGCGGCAACTCAACAGACCTCCTCACAGGTCTCCTCCTCCTTGGCAGCCACCAGGAAGAGGCAGAGCGCTCCCCGGCACCTCCTGCCTGCTCCTCTAGGTCTTGCCAGCCCCGCTCAGCCTGCATGCTAGGGCTAAGGGTCCCGGAGAGCCTGCCCCAGCGCTGTAATCTGGAGCTGAAAGCAGCCCGGCCACCGCCATCTGCAGAAGCACCTTGCGCGGTGCTGCCGCTCACCTCGCAGCAGACGGAGGAA
Organism: Struthio camelus; assembly: GCF_040807025.1. Taxonomy (NCBI): domain Eukaryota; kingdom Metazoa; phylum Chordata; class Aves; order Struthioniformes; family Struthionidae; genus Struthio; species Struthio camelus. Next base: position 22,850 of record NW_027182772.1, on the reverse strand, counting down.
ACCACGGGCTTTTGCTTTCTCTGAGGAGAAGGTGCCTGACGGTGCTGCTCAGTTTTGCATGAGCAAGTGAGCTGTGCCCACTGTGCAGGGGACAGTGCTTGGGGAGAGGGCTTGCGGCCCGGAGTAGGGCCCGGCCTACCTCTCCTTGTCCTCCTTGCGTGGCCACATCTCTTCCTCGTGCTGTTTTGGCAGAGCGGGGCGAGCGGGGTGGGGCCGCAAGTGCAGCTTCCTGACTGGCCCCGTGCACCACTGCTGCGCACTGCCGAGGCTCTTCTGCGTGCAGCTCTGGGAAGCAAAAGCAGGAGGACTGCTGCAGCCTGCATGCTGTTCAGCTTTCCACCGGAAGGCATGCTTTTTACAGCTACGATTCAGCAGGGCAAACTGTCTCCATGCGGTGGGCAGCAAAAGGACTGCTGCGCAGGAAAGCAACAAGCCCCAACTCCAGAGGCCCACCAGCTTTGGCTGGGGCTCAGCCCTTGCAGCCCCTGCTCTCCACAGTGTCTGGAAGGGAAGTCTACCTCTCGGGCTCGTCCCGGAGAGACAATTGACCGCGGTCAGGAAAGGAGGGCCAGGGCATCCCCCGGCTTATCAGCATTTGTCAGTGGGAAGGGGAAGAGACCAAAACTTCCACAGCAGGCAACCTCCTTGCTGGCCCGCCCTACGGGACTCCCTGGCAAAAAGCCGCTGTGCGCGTTGTTGGAAGCAGTGCAGGTGGCTCAGCGGGGCTGCAGCAGAGGGAACGCTCCGAAAGCCAGGACCACATGTGTCTAGCCTGTGCTGCAGCCGTCTGCCCGGTTTGCAAGACAGCCCAGCCGGAAATGATTTCCAGGGCCAAAACCTTCGGCCCTGTGCCCATGGTGAGGCCACTGCCCGCTTTCACACTCTTCCTGCAAAGACATGCTCTCTGCTTTCCTATTCACCAGCAGGTGGGGTTTTTCGGATGCCTCTCTGAAGAGCAGCCTGGGAGAGCCACCTGCTCGCACGCTCCTGCTAAAGCAAGGAGTCCAAGAACATGTCTTGACACTACCTGGAGGGGGAGAGCCAGGAAAGCCTCCGCCATCCTGAACTCTGGCTGATGCTACCGAGCTCAACATTGACTACGCTGCGCAGGTGCCTCTGGGCGAGCCAGTTTTTGGTTTGGGGATGAAAGTCAAGGCCGTGCAACCGTCTACCTGTCTGCCCTTTGGCGTGCTTTCTGGCTGCCGCAGGCGCGGGCGTTGGGGGCCGCATCCGCCTCTGCACTCGCACTCCGGCCGGTTGTCGTCCCACCGCTTCTCGCTGGCTCGCAATCTCCCGCCAGCCAGGCTGGGCAGCAGGGAGGGCAAGCATGTCACAAGAGACTTGCTATGCAACTGCCACGGCTTTCTCTCCGGGGCTAAGGAAGACTTGCTGCTTGCCTCCTGCAAACCTGCTCTTTCCTTTGGCTCGTCAGCGCCCTGACCCTGACGAGGCGGCTCTCGGCTCTGTAGCCCACAGGGCTGGTGCTGTAGGCAGCGCCCCAGGCGCTGCCCGCCAGGCACCCAGCCCAGGGCCCTTTCAGGCTGCTGGGGCAGCCACAAAAGGCGCAGCCCCACACAAGGCACCCAAACGTGGCGGAGAGGGGACAGGCCGCCCTCCCGCGCTCTCCTGCGCCACTGGCCAGTTCCTCCCAAACGCCGGCGGGGAGCAAGCGGCCGCTGTCTCGATGGCTTTGGCCCCTGCCAAAAGTGCCCGGGAGCCCTGGGCACAGCCCGGCTCCTGCCAGCCATGCCCGGCCCTTCCTGCCCGCGGCTGCCCACAGTCGCCTGCCAAGGGCTCTGCCCGCTCCCGGGCAATGGCAGGCAGTGGGCAGCCCCGGGCTGCTGCCCCGCTGCTGCCAGCCGGCCCGCTCCTCCACGCTGCACCCCACCGGGCCCGGCGCACCTCCCGGGGAGCCGCCCGCCCTCTGCTGCAACACCTCCCACCAACACTCAGCAAGGGCCCCGCCCAGAGGGAGCCACCGCTTACCTCCACCAAAACCAACGTCTCCACGCTCTTGGCTGTCAGCGCCACCGACTAGGCAAGAGAACAAAGAGCCAACGTGAGCAACTTGTGGCAGGGGCTGTTTCCGAAGGCCCACTTGCTCTCTGGGTGCAGCGGAAACCCCGGGCACACTTACCAGATTGTAGAAGCCGACCACCTCGACGAGACGCCGAATGGAGGCCAGTCGGGTGACCCTGGGCTCCTGGGCTCCTCGGCTTTGCCTGGCCACAGGGCAGAGGCAAGGCAAGAGCTCTGTCACAGCCAGACCTCTCTCCCTCTCTCCCCTGCAAGCAGCCCACGCTTCCACAGCACCCTGACACAGGAGACCTTCCCGCGCTTCTCGCTGGCAGCACCGCTCTCTAACACCCCCGCGGCCTGCTGACTACGCGCCTCTTCCGCATGGAAACGGGAAGCGGCAGCTCACAGCTCTCCATCCATGCAAGCCAGGAGCTGTGCTGAGAGCGCCGTGGCAGTGGGGTTACTTTGCAAGCGCAAGGCTCAGCAACTCGCACCGTCCGGCCCAGTGCAGGGGGTGCCCCTTTCCCCCAGCGACAGTGCGGGCAGAGCTGCCCCTGGAGCTCTCCACCCACCGCCTTCAGCCTTGTCTCGGCAGGTGGAATTCCCTGGCAAGGCTTACCTGAGGAGCCGGTCGAGCCAGAGCTCCTTCACCTCCTGCGCCCTGCAGAGAGAAGGAGAAAGAGCCTCACACCTCGCTGCTCCTCATCCTGCGGAGTGACGCGGGCCCCACACACATGCCCGCGCGCGCCCTGGCCCTGGGGAGAGTGCCCGGGCCAGGCTCGAGCCTCGTGGGGCAGCACAGGCACTCGCCACAAGTTCTGCCTTCCTCAGGCCTTGCAGAGGAGCTACTACTTGTCTTTCTGGCCCCTTCTCTTCTCGCCTTCCCTCACTTGAGGAGAGCAAAAGCCCTTGGAGCCCTTTGGCAGGGGAAAGAGGAGACAGGTGCCAGGGGCGAGTGCCCTGGCAGGGCGATGCGGCAAGGGGGCTGCAGCGTGAGGCGTTCGCAAGGGACAATCTCTGTGGCGCACAGTGGAGCCGGGGGGCCCGCAAGAGCCTCTGCCTTGCCTACGGACTTGTGGCAAGAGCCTGCCCCTCTGTGGCAGCTCCGGCCCTCCTGCAAAGGAGCTTGCTCCCCTGCCTTCCCAGGAAGGCTCACGGCTCTGCCTCCGCCCGCGGGCAAGCAGCAGCCCCGGCGCGCCTCTTCCCGCCTGCCAAAACTCAGGGGGTCCTGCTCGGAAAGCAAAGCGCAGCCTCTACTCTCCCCCGCCCAGCCTGGCCGGAGCCCCAGCAAGCCCGCCGAGGCCTGAAGGCGAGCCCGGTGGCCGGCACCCACCACCGCCAAACTCCCTGGGCCCAAGACTCACCCAAAAGTCACCATGCACACGTTGGTGGGCCAGGCGAGGAGGAGGGTGTTGCTGCACTTGATGCCCAGCTCCTCCTCCACTTGCTTAGGCCCACCTGCCGCCTCGTCCTCGCCGCACACCACCCACAGCTCGCTGAGAGGCACCCGGTGCTTCAGCCAGAAGGTGGAGCCCCATCTGCAGGGCAGGAGAGCAGCGAGTGAGTTGCAGCTGGCCCTTGTGGTGGGGGCAGCCCCAGCAGTCGTGCAGGCAGAGCCACTTCCCAGGGGCAGAGCCTTGGGGCGGCCCCCCGAGCCTCCCAGAGAGGCAGAAAGGAGCCTCAGTGCCCGGCCTCCCAGAGAGGGCGCTGCCGACAAGGCGCTGCTGCCTCAGGGGCCGCTGCTCAGGAGGCGCCAACCACAAGGCTGTCCTTTTCCTCTGACACCTCCCCGAATTAAAGGCACACTGGCTCTGCCCCTGCAGCTTAGGGACAGCCCTGCAGGGCACTGCAGGTGGTTTGGACCACGAGTGCTCGTGGGGAGCAAAGGGCATGGCCAGAGCGGACGCTCAGGGAGGACAGGAGGAGGACGGCCGCCTTGTGGACGACGTGCCTGGGGCTTTTGGATGCTGGAAGCTTTGCCAAGCCGCGTTTGGCAGTGCTGATACTTGCTGCAGGCAGCAGCTGTTCCGGGAGGAGCAAAGGCCAAGAGCTTGGCTCAGAGCCCTTCTGCTGCCCAGCTGTGGCCACCTCCGTTGGCATGCGGGCTGACAAGAAAGCACGCGCCGCCTTGCTGTTGCGGCCCTGCCAGAGTTAAAATGAAGCAGGCCGTGGCCGCTGCGGGCTGGCGGCTGTGCAGGCAGCCCCTAGGAGGCACTCTCCGCTGCCGCGGGAGCTGCTCAGGGCAGGAGCGGCGCCCTGCGGCTGCTGGCAGAGGCCGCGGCGCGCAGGAAGGGCGGCTCTGCTTGCCGTTCTTACTTGCAGCTGGCAACAGCCATGGCGTCTGGGAAGAGCAGCAGGTGCCTCTGCTTCGTGCGGTGGCGGCGCGTCACGGCCACGCGTTCGCTGAGGAGCAGCTGGGGGCTCCTGCTGGACACGAAGAGGCTCGGCGGCTGCTGGGGCTGGGAGGCTTCGCTCCGCGAGGCGGGCGCGAGGCGGGCGCGAGGAGCCCCCCGGCGAAGGCCCCTGGGCCATGCCTGCGTGCTGGCAGCGCGGCTGGCAGCACCCGTCCTGCTGCAGCAGTTGGCCTGGCCCATGGTGCCGCGAGGGGCCCCTGAAGCAGCGTCCCTGTGCCTGGCAGTGCCGCTGGGCTGGGAGCCTCTGTCTCCCCACGCTGCCCCGCGCTGGCACAGAGCCGCACTGGGGGACGGAGGCTGCTGGCCGTGGCCGAGGTCACTGTGGGTGCCACGGCGGCACGTTGTGATGCGGCGCCTGGGCCACGGGGTACCTCCGGGCGGGGGGGGGGCGGGGGCAGGGGGCACGGGCAGGGCTCTTCCCAGCCACCCGCTGCCTCCGACGCCCCACCATTTCCTTTGCTCACAGGCAGCGGTTGAACTGCTTCCAATGGTCCCGCCTTTTCCTTCTTGCCTGTCAAGCTCAGTCCAACCCACTGAAAAGCCTCTGTCAAAGCCACAGCCGAAGAGCGTGGCGCACATGCTTCGTCCAAGGCTTCTGCATCTGCTTACGTACCTGCAGAGCCTCTTCTCCAGCAGCTTCACCATCCTTGCTGCTGCACTCAGAGGGACTTGGCTCCCTCATTAGGGCCCCTTCCTGCAAGCTTGCCCTCCACTGCTCTCTTTCTCCCACTGAACTCGGAACCCTTCCGAGCAGTCCTCTCTCATCCTTCTGCCTCTCCAGAACAACAGGGAGGCTGCTGATCGCACCCGAGATGATGTGCTGGTGGAGCTTTCGTATGCTCCTCAGGGTGCCTGAAACACCCATCATGTCTGTCTTTGCCTTTGCTCTACGGCTGTAGACATCTGTGCTTGCCCCGCAGTTACCTGACACAGGACATTGGGCATCTTGGTCTTCCTAAGCTCTGTTGCAGGCGAGAGGTCTCTAAACCTCCTTTAAAGCCCCAGAGTGCACTGGCTATTGCTTTCCTCCCCCCCACCCCCACCCCCCCCCCCGCTTAGGCAGGCAAGAGTATCTCTAGGAAGGGTTCTGAACCTCTCCCCAAAATCTTTATCAAGTGGTCGCTCTAGGAAAAAACCAAAAACCAAAAACCAAAAACACATCCATCTTTAGGAGAGACTTTGATCATCTGCATTCCCAGGAATCTAACCTTAGGGTTAGGGTTAGGGTTAGGGTTAGGGTTAGGGTTAGGGTTAGGTTTAGTGTTAGTGCGGGCAGCCCGCGCAGACTGCTCCGGCCCGAGTTTGCCACGTTCTCCCCGAGTGGCACTGCTCGTAAGTAGAGCAGGGAAGTATGTGATTCCTGGTAGCTCTAGGCAGAAAAGCTCCACAGGGCTTTGCCTCCCCTCTACAACGATTCATACTGAGCCATCCAAGCCTGTTCCTTCACCCCACTTCTCCAGTTCTCGCCTGTTTGCACTGCTGTGGCTTGGTTGCCCGTAGGCCATTAGTGCACAGTCTGTGGCGCCTTGGAGCACCGAATACTGCATCGTGGAGGCAGATGAGGAGCCCCAGTCGGAGAGGCAACCCTCCCCGCAAACCGTTGCCTCTTGCTGACCAGAACGGACCAGGAATGCCCGTTTTTCTGAAATCTCTGTTGGACTAAAACTTGGACCTGAGCCTTCCAAATGCTCGGCGGCCCTTTCTCAAGAACACTTTGGCCACAGAGCGGGACCCTGTTCAGCCCTGGAACTCTCGGCAGCCAGGAAAGAGGGCGCAGAGTAGTGACATGGTGTCAGCCAGCAACTTCTCTCCCGCCCAGCTTCTCTCTGGGCCTTGCTGGCCAGAGAAGCCCAGCAACCTCTGGGAAATGCGCCTTTCCCTCTGTTCCTGCGTGACAATGTTGCCTTGCCAGTCCTTTACCTTGAAGGACTGGAGACTGCTGCTTGAGGCCAGCCACTCCCTGTGAGAAGGAACTGTTGCGAGTTGTGTTTCCTGGTTCCTCTTGTTCCCCCAGGGGAGACGTGTGCTTTGCTGTGGCGGGAAGCTTCCTGCAGCAATGCCACTTGTGTATCTGCGTGTCAGAAGCTGTGCCTCTCTTTCTGCAGCTGTGTCTTGAAGAGGGGTCAGACACGTGGCCACTTTCTTTGCCCCCCCGCTGGCACCACTGCTGCTCCCAGCACAGTGGCCTCACAGTCCTCAGCCCCATCCACTTCATGGAGGGAGCTGGAGACCGTTTGCGAAGGCCAATGCTGTCCACACTCCAGTGCTCAATAGCACTGCAGCGCGCCGTGCAGCCCTTTCTATTCGGAAAGGCAAATGGATGTTCACCTCTGAAATAGCACTCTCCACCATACACACGTTCCTCCAAAGCTGTCTTGCTAGAGCCATGCTCTCTCTAATAAACTCTGAAAACGTAAAAACCTTAGGGTTCTCTTAGGACACTGTCGGGCAAGTACTGTGATTCCTCAGATGCTGACGCCGGCCACTTGGACCGTGTGGCAGTTAAACGGCCTGCCCGAGCTTCCCAGGCCGGCAGAAGTGTACCAAAGGCTCCGGTCCCTACACGCCGAGAGCAGCGCTGTGTCGCGAAGGGAAGTTGTCACTGCAGGCTTGGGAAGGGGTTGTCAGGCGGGAGAGGGGAAAGGCAGCGTGAGCCCTGGGAGAGGCTGCCGCCCACCACGTGGCACCACGGTCCTTGGGTGGGAAGGGCAGGCTGATGTCATCTGGCCTTGTCTGGAAGGAGCCTTGGAGCAGGAAGGCTCTTGCCTTGCCAGGAAGCCCAGAGCCTCCCTCCCCCGCCCGCCCGCCCCCGCCCCCACCCGCCCCGCTAACAGTGTGTGCAGAAGAGGAGAGGAAGGTGACGTCCCCTCAGCCCAAGACACCACGGGCTCACAGCCACAGGGGCGGCTGTTACTTTGGCGCCTCTGCCTCAGCCAACCCTTCAGCGGTCCCAGAAAGACCCTCTGTCTGCGTAGCGGCGAGCTGCTGCCCCTGTGCTCCTCAGCATCGTGGTGAGAACGAGACAGCAAGGGCATGTGAAGCTGCAGAGGGGATTCGTGGCCCCCCAGTCTCTCGGTCGCCACTGCTCCCAGCAGAAAGAGGGAAGAGCCCAAGAGCTGGTGACGCAGAAGCTCTACGGGCTGGAAAAGCTGGTGCTTGCCCTGCACGACCTGACTGATGCAGAAGGCCGAGCAGAAGCAGCCGCAGCCCTGGCTGTCTCTGAGGTTGTCGAGAGGCGCCGCCATGAAGCTCAGCACGCTTCTTGGGCACCCAGAGTCACAGCCAGAGCAGCCTCCGCCTCCAATTGCAGCTGGGCGACAGAGGCACTTTCGCTCGGAGGAACAACACTTTGTTCAGGCTGTCCAAGAGCTGGGGGCAGCGCTTCCTTCTTCTCTGGCATGGCCTTCATGGAAGCAGGTGGCGTGCGAGGGCGAGGTGCTTCCGCACAGTCGGCCTCGGCAGTCCCTGTGCCTGAATGGGCAACAGCGTTTGGAGGGGCTGGAGACGCTGGCCCCATGGAGCTGAGGCTGCCGCAGCCCCAGCTCCCAGCTCCCAGCTCCCAGCTCCCAGCTCCCAGCTCCCAGCTCCCAGCTCCCAGCTCCAGGCAGCAGCCAGGCTGAGCAGCTAGAGGCACGCACGCACAAAATGCGCCCACACCTATACACGGCCCGTCTCCACGGGGCTGACCCCACAGATAAGCACACACTTGGCTCAGGTGCCCTGGTCCGCCCAGGAGCTAACTCGCACACCCTCACTCTCTGCAGTCTCCGGCCCACACGGCCACCTCGAGGCCATCATCAAAGCTTCTTAGCCTACTCGCTGGCCGGGCTGCCTTGAAATTTGCTAGCAATCACCCCCTGGCAAGCTGCCCCTCACGCGCTCCAGGGGCTGCGCCAGAGACGCACGGGGACCCTGGCCCCCGGTGTGACTCCCGTGGCTGGCACGTGCCCCTCCGTCCACACGCAGGCACACACAACAGAGAGTCTCCTCACCCAGGAAACTAGTTAGAAAGAGCGTTTAATGGGAAGACGGGAGCGGGGCCTCTCACAGCTTCCAGGCCGCCAGAGTCTCCTACTTCTTGGGCTCTTTCCACCAATTGCTCCGCTTCCTTTTCTTCCGTCCGCACGCCTTCACAGCTGCAGGTTTCCAGGAGTTCTTGTTCTGGTGCCACAGGCTCTTCTTCAGCTAGGCTGCTGTGTGTTTCGCGTTGCTTCGGGCTTCTGTCAGGCGGCACAGTGCTCCCAGGCTCCGTGCTAGCCAGGCCTGCTGATGCGAAGGCAGACAGGTCTTCTCCTTCAAGCTGTGGTGGGGGCGGCAGGCACAGGGCCTGGGCAGTGCCCACTGAGGACGGCCTCTTCCATTTGGCTCCCCTCACTATTGCCCCTGCGGGAGGCTGTTTCGGTGTGCAGGACGGCACCTTGCATTTTGCCGCCTGCGCTCTCCTCCCTCTGCGGAAGCACTGCTGCTGTTGTTCTTTCTAGGCTGTTGGGCTCCAAGATGGGCCCTGCGCCTTTTGCAGTCATCTGCGCACAAGCCCCCTCGCTCACACTCTGCCCAGCCGCTGCAGCTGCTTCTGAGCCGGTTGTTTCTGGCGGGAGGGCAGAGGCTTGGCTCTCCTTCTGCACGGGCAGCTCAGCAGCAGGCACTTCTGGGCTTAGCAATGAAGGGCGCCCAGGCTCGCCGGCCTCTCCCGGGGCAGGCGCCTCACTAGGCACTCCCGGAGCCCACGCTTGCTCGGAGGAGTGCAAGGCAGGAGTTTGCTCTTCTGCCTCAGGTGTGCCAGGGACCGCACCCACAACTGCTCCCGCGCCCTCTGCTCCCTCGGGGAGGGGGTCACTCTCGCCTTCCAGCTGCACAGGCATCTCAGCCGCTGCCGTGCCCGCAGGCCCCAAGGCAGAGGCGCCGCCTTCGTCCACCTTTTGCGCCTGGGGAGAACGGGAGCACAAAGTGTGAAGAAGGCACACGCAGCTGGAGAAACGAAGGGCAGCCAAAAAGAAGGGGCAGGCGGCAGCACCCACGCCAAAGACCAAGCCAGGAAGAGATGCTGCTGGCAAGGCAGGCAAGAAGCTAGGAGCACATCAGCGCCGCCCCCCCACCAGCCCCCCGGCCCCCCATGGCTCCTGCACATTTGAAGCGCAGGGAGTGGAGCCATTTTCTGACCTCCCTTTGCAGAGGTGCCTCAGCCACCACTGCCTCTCTGCCTGCGACGGAAGGTACCATCAGGTATGTGCCCCACAGTAGCGCATCATCTCTCCCGTCGCACTGCTCTGGGCAGGAGCCTGAACGGCAACTGCTGCTGCACCTCCGCAGTCAAAAACACCACCTCCTCCCTCCTTTCCTGCAGGAAGTGTAGCCACCTCACTGTGCACACGCGCACGCCTCAGCGGCAGCTGCTGCCACACATTGGTTGGCATCGGCACAGTCACCCTGGTAGGCCAGCCAGACTTCCTTAGAGTCTTGGCTTTCCGGCCTGGAAAGCATTCCAATGCTTTGCAAGGGCCTTTCGGGCCGGCCTGCGTGCCTCTTCAGGACTCCTACCTTCTCCTCTGGGGCTTGCTTCTCCCCCTCCTCCAGGTGCTGTGGCTCAGCACAGCCTGCACAAGGCAGGTCCCCATCCGCAGCCTCAAGGGGCTGCAGCTTGGCCAGCGCTTCCTCTTCTTCCCGCTCGATGGCCACACAAGCTTTCTCCAGCACTTCCTCAATCAAGTCTTCCACCATGGGCTGGAGCTCAGCATCCAAGTGGCACTGGCACAGCTGGGCGGGCGTCAGTGCAACAGGGAGAAAGCACCGGAGAGCACTGTCATTCTTAGCCTCTTAGCAAGGAGAAAGGAGGAGGAGCAAAGCACTTGTGCTGAAGGCAGTGCTGGCCACTGCAGGGGGCGGCCCCCTAGGGCAGCTGTCGCAGGAAGCACAAGCACAGCCGCGGGCTACAGGACGAGTGGGCCGGCAGGAGATCGAGCCTGTCGCATGGGCGCGGCAACTCAACAGACCTCCTCACAGGTCTCCTCCTCCTTGGCAGCCGCCAGGAAGAGGCAGAGCGCTCCCCGGCACCTCCTGCCTGCTCCTCTAGGTCTTGCCAGCCCCGCTCAGCCTGCATGCTAGGGCTAAGGGTCCCGGAGAGCCTGCCCCAGCGCTGTAATCTGGAGCTGAAAGCAGCACGGCCACCGCCATCTGCAGAAGCACCTTGCGCGGTGCTGCCGCTCACCTCGCAGCAGACGGAGGAAACCACGGGCTTTTGCTTTCTCTGAGGAGAAGGTGCCCGACGGTGCTGCTCAGTTTTGCATGAGCGAGTGAGCTGTGCCCACTGTGCAGGGGACAGTGCTTGGGGAGAGGGCTTGCGGCCCGGAGTAGGGCCCGGCCTACCTCTCCTTGTCCTCCTTGCGTGGCCACATCTCTTCCTCGTGCTGTTTTGGCAGAGCGGGGCGAGCGGGGTGGGGCCGCAAGTGCAGCTTCCTGACTGGCCCCGTGCACCACTGCTGCGCACTGCCAAGGCTCTTCTGCGTGCAGCTCTGGGAAGCAAAAGCAGGAGGACTGCTGCAGCCTGCATGCTGTTCAGCTTTCCACCGGAAGGCATGCTTTTTACAGCTACGATTCAGCAGGGCAAACTGTCTCCATGCGGTGGGCAGCAAAAGGACTGCTGCGCAGGAAAGCAACAAGCCCCAACTCCAGAGGCCCACCAGCTTTGGCTGGGGCTCAGCCCTTGCAGCCCCTGCTCTCCACAGTGTCTGGAAGGGAAGTCTACCTCTCGGGCTCGTCCCGCAGAGACAATTGACCGCGGTCAGGAAAGGAGGGCCAGGGCATCCCCCGGCTTATCAGCATTTGTCAGTGGGAAGGGGAAGAGACCAAAACTTCCACAGCAGGCAACCTCCTTGCTGGCCCGCCCTACGGGACTCCCTGGCAAAAAGCCGCTGTGCGCGTTGTTGGAAGCAGTGCAGGTGGCTCAGCGGGGCTGCAGCAGAGGGAACGCTCCGAAAGCCAGGACCACATGTGTCTAGCCTGTGCTGCAGCCGTCTGCCCGGTTTGCAAGACAGCCCAGCCGGAAATGATTTCCAGGGCCAAAACCTTCGGCCCTGTGCCCATGGTGAGGCCACTGCCCGCTTTCACACTCTTCCTGCAAAGACATGCTCTCTGCTTTCCTATTCACCAGCAGGTGGGGTTTTTCGGATGCCTCTCTGAAGAGCAGCCTGGGAGAGCCACCTGCTCGCACGCTCCTGCTAAAGCAAGGAGTCCAAGAACATGTCTTGACACTACCTGGAGGGGGAGAGCCAGGAAAGCCTCCGCCATCCTGAACTCTGGCTGATGCTACCGAGCTCAACATTGACTACGCTGCGCAGGTGCCTCTGGGCGAGCCAGTTTTTGGTTTGGGGATGAAAGTCAAGGCCGTGCAACCGTCTACCTGTCTGCCCTTTGGCGTGCTTTCTGGCTGCCGCAGGCGCGGGCGTTGGGGGCCGCATCCGCCTCTGCACTCGCACTCCGGCCGGTTGTCGTCCCACCGCTTCTCGCTGGCTCGCGTTATTCCGCCAGCCAGGCTGGGCAGCAGGGAGGGCAAGCATGTCACAAGAGACTTGCTATGCAACTGCCACGGCTTTCTCTCCGGGGCTAAGGAAGACTTGCTGCTTGCCTCCTGCAAACCTGCTCTTTCCTTTGGCTCGTCAGCGCCCTGACCCTGACGAGGCGGCTCTCGGCTCTGTAGCCCACAGGGCTGGTGCTGTAGGCAGCGCCCCAGGCGCTGCCCGCCAGGCACCCAGCCCAGGGCCCTTTCAGGCTGCTGGGGCAGCCACAAAAGGCGCAGCCCCACACAAGGCACCCAAACGTGGCGGAGAGGGGACAGGCCGCCCTCCCGCGCTCTCCTGCGCCACTGGCCAGTTCCTCCCAAACGCCGGCGGGGAGCAAGCGGCCGCTGTCTCGATGGCTTTGGCCCCTGCCAAAAGTGCCCGGGAGCCCTGGGCACAGCCCGGCTCCTGCCAGCCATGCCCGGCCCTTCCTGCCCGCGGCTGCCCACAGTCGCCTGCCAAGGGCTCTGCCCGCTCCCGGGCAATGGCAGGCAGTGGGCAGCCCCGGGCTGCTGCCCCGCTGCTGCCAGCCGGCCCGCTCCTCCACGCTGCACCCCACCGGGCCCGGCGCACCTCCCGGGGAGCCGCCCGCCCTCTGCTGCAACACCTCCCACCAACACTCAGCAAGGGCCCCGCCCAGAGGGAGCCACCGCTTACCTCCACCAAAACCAACGTCTCCACGCTCTTGGCTGTCAGCGCCACCGACTAGGCAAGAGAACAAAGAGCCAACGTGAGCAACTTGTGGCAGGGGCTGTTTCCGAAGGCCCACTTGCTCTCTGGGTGCAGCGGAAACCCCGGGCACACTTACCAGATTGTAGAAGCCGACCACCTCGACGAGATGCCGAATGGAGGCCAGTCGGGTGACCCTGGGCTCCTGGGCTCCTCGGCTTTGCCTGGCCACAGGGCAGAGGCAAGGCAAGAGCTCTGTCACAGCCAGACCTCTCTCCCTCTCTCCCCTGCAAGCAGCCCACGCTTCCACAGCACCCTGACACAGGAGACCTTCCCGCGCTTCTCGCTGGCAGCACCGCTCTCTAACACCCCCGCGGCCTGCTGACTACGCGCCTCTTCCGCATGGAAACGGGAAGCGGCAGCTCACAGCTCTCCATCCATGCAAGCCAGGAGCTGTGCTGAGAGCGCCGTGGCAGTGGGGTTACTTTGCAAGCGCAAGGCTCAGCAACTCGCACCGTCCGGCCCAGTGCAGGGGGTGCCCCTTTCCCCCAGCGACAGTGCGGGCAGAGCTGCCCCTGGAGCTCTCCACCCACCGCCTTCAGCCTTGTCTCGGCAGGTGGAATTCCCTGGCAAGGCTTACCTGAGGAGCAGGTCGAGCCAGAGCTCCTTCACCTCCTGCGCCCCGCAGAGAGAAGGAGAAAGAGCCTCACACCTCGCTGCTCCTCATCCTGCGGAGTGACGCGGGCCCCACACACATGCCCGCGCGCGCCCTGGCCCTGGGGAGAGTGCCCGGGCCAGGCTCGAGCCTCGTGGGGCAGCACAGGCACTCGCCACAAGTTCTGCCTTCCTCAGGCCTTGCAGAGGAGCTACTACTTGTCTTTCTGGCCCCTTCTCTTCTCGCCTTCCCTCACTTGAGGAGAGCAAAAGCCCTTGGAGCCCTTTGGCAGGGGAAAGAGGAGACAGGTGCCAGGGGCGAGTGCCCTGGCAGGGCGCTGCGGCAAGGGGGCTGCAGCGTGAGGCGTTCGCAAGGGACAATCTCTGTGGCGCACAGTGGAGCCGGGGGGCCCGCAAGAGCCTCTGCCTTGCCTACGGACTTGTGGCAAGAGCCTGCCCCTCTGTGGCAGCTCCGGCCCTCCTGCAAAGGAGCTTGCTCCCCTGCCTTCCCAGGAAGGCTCACGGCTCTGCCTCCGCCCGCGGGCAAGCAGCAGCCCCGGCGCGCCTCTTCCCGCCTGCCAAAACTCAGGGGGTCCTGCTCGGAAAGCAAAGCGCAGCCTCTACTCTCCCCCGCCCAGCCTGGCCGGAGCCCCAGCAAGCCCGCCGAGGCCTGAAGGCGAGCCCGGTGGCCGGCACCCACCACCGCCAAACTCCCTGGGCCCAAGACTCACCCAAAAGTCACCATGCACACGTTGGTGGGCCAGGCGAGGAGGAGGGTGTTGCTGCACTTGATGCCCAGCTCCTCCTCCACTTGCTTAGGCCCACCTGCCGCCTCGTCCTCGCCGCACACCACCCACAGCTCGCTGAGAGGCACCCGGTGCTTCAGCCAGAAGGTGGAGCCCCATCTGCAGGGCAGGAGAGCAGCGAGTGAGTTGCAGCTGGCCCTTGTGGTGGGGGCAGCCCCAACAGTCGTGCAGGCAGAGCCACTTCCCAGGGGCAGAGCCTTGGGGCGGCCCCCCGAGCCTCCCAGAGAGGCAGAAAGGAGCCTCAGTGCCCGGCCTCCCAGAGAGGGCGCTGCCGACAAGGCGCTGCTGCCTCAGGGGCCGCTGCTCAGGAGGCGCCAACCACAAGGCTGTCCTTTTCCTCTGACACCTCCCCGAATTAAAGGCACACTGGCTCTGCCCCTGCAGCTTAGGGACAGCCCTGCAGGGCACTGCAGGTGGTTTGGACCACGAGTGCTCGTGGGGAGCAAAGGGCATGGCCAGAGCGGACGCTCAGGGAGGACAGGAGGAGGACGGCCGCCTTGTGGACGACGTGCCTGGGGCTTTTGGATGCTGGAAGCTTTGCCAAGCCGCGTTTGGCAGTGCTGATACTTGCTGCAGGCAGCAGCTGTTCCGGGAGGAGCAAAGGCCAAGAGCTTGGCTCAGAGCCCTTCTGCTGCCCAGCTGTGGCCACCTCCGTTGGCATGCGGGCTGACAAGAAAGCACGCGCCGCCTTGCTGTTGCGGCCCTGCCAGAGTTAAAATGAAGCAGGCCGTGGCCGCTGCGGGCTGGCGGCTGTGCAGGCAGCCCCTAGGAGGCACTCTCCGCTGCCGCGGGAGCTGCTCAGGGCAGGAGCGGCGCCCTGCGGCTGCTGGCAGAGGCCGCGGCGCGCAGGAAGGGCGGCTCTGCTTGCCGTTCTTACTTGCAGCTGGCAACAGCCATGGCGTCTGGGAAGAGCAGCAGGTGCCTCTGCTTCGTGCGGTGGCGGCGCGTCACGGCCACGCGTTCGCTGAGGAGCAGCTGGGGGCTCCTGCTGGACACGAAGAGGCTCGGCGGCTGCTGGGGCTGGGAGGCTTCGCTCCGCGAGGCGGGCGCGAGGCGGGCGCGAGGAGCCCCCCGGCGAAGGCCCCTGGGCCATGCCTGCGTGCTGGCAGCGCGGCTGGCAGCACCCATCCTGCTGCAGCAGTTGGCCTGGCCCATGGTGCCGCGAGGGGCCCCTGAAGCAGCGTCCCTGTGCCTGGCAGTGCCGCTGGGCTGGGAGCCTCTGTCTCCCCACGCTGCCCCGCGCTGGCACAGAGCCGCACTGGGGGACGGAGGCTGCTGGCCGTGGCCGAGGTCACTGTGGGTGCCACGGCGGCACGTTGTGATGCGGCGCCTGGGCCACGGGGTACCTCCGGGCGGGGGGGGGGCGGGGGCAGGGGGCACGGGCAGGGCTCTTCCCAGCCACCCGCTGCCTCCGACGCCCCACCATTTCCTTTGCTCACAGGCAGCGGTTGAACTGCTTCCAATGGTCCCGCCTTTTCCTTCTTGCCTGTCAAGCTCAGTCCAACCCACTGAAAAGCCTCTGTCAAAGCCACAGCCGAAGAGCGTGGCGCACATGCTTCGTCCAAGGCTTCTGCATCTGCTTACGTACCTGCAGAGCCTCTTCTCCAGCAGCTTCACCATCCTTGCTGCTGCACTCAGAGGGACTTGGCTCCCTCATTAGGGCCCCTTCCTGCAAGCTTGCCCTCCACTGCTCTCTTTCTCCCACTGAACTCGGAACCCTTCCGAGCAGTCCTCTCTCATCCTTCTGCCTCTCCAGAACAACAGGGAGGCTGCTGATCGCACCCGAGATGATGTGCTGGTGGAGCTTTCGTATGCTCCTCAGGGTGCCTGAAACACCCATCATGTCTGTCTTTGCCTTTGCTCTACGGCTGTAGACATCTGTGCTTGCCCCGCAGTTACCTGACACAGGACATTGGGCATCTTGGTCTTCCTAAGCTCTGTTGCAGGCGAGAGGTCTCTAAACCTCCTTTAAAGCCCCAGAGTGCACTGGCTATTGCTTTCCTCCCCCCCACCCCCACCCCCACCCCCGCTTAGGCAGGCAAGAGTATCTCTAGGAAGGGTTCTGAACCTCTCCCCAAAATCTTTATCAAGTGGTCGCTCTAGGAAAAAACCAAAAACCAAAAACCAAAAACACATCCATCTTTAGGAGAGACTTTGATCATCTGCATTCCCAGGAATCTAACCTTAGGGTTAGGGTTAGGGTTAGGGTTAGGGTTAGGGTTAGGGTTAGGGTTAGTGTTAGTGCGGGCAGCCCGCGCAGACTGCTCCGGCCCGAGTTTGCCACGTTCTCCCCGAGTGGCACTGCTCGTAAGTAGAGCAGGGAAGTATGTGATTCCTGGTAGCTCTAGGCAGAAAAGCTCCACAGGGCTTTGCCTCCCCTCTACAACGATTCATACTGAGCCATCCAAGCCTGTTCCTTCACCCCACTTCTCCAGTTCTCGCCTGTTTGCACTGCTGTGGCTTGGTTGCCCGTAGGCCATTAGTGCACAGTCTGTGGCGCCTTGGAGCACCGAATACTGCATCGTGGAGGCAGATGAGGAGCCCCAGTCGGAGAGGCAACCCTCCCCGCAAACCGTTGCCTCTTGCTGACCAGAACGGACCAGGAATGCCCGTTTTTCTGAAATCTCTGTTGGACTAAAACTTGGACCTGAGCCTTCCAAATGCTCGGCGGCCCTTTCTCAAGAACACTTTGGCCACAGAGCGGGACCCTGTTCAGCCCTGGAACTCTCGGCAGCCAGGAAAGAGGGCGCAGAGTAGTGACATGGTGTCAGCCAGCAACTTCTCTCCCGCCCAGCTTCTCTCTGGGCCTTGCTGGCCAGAGAAGCCCAGCAACCTCTGGGAAATGCGCCTTTCCCTCTGTTCCTGCGTGACAATGTTGCCTTGCCAGTCCTTTACCTTGAAGGACTGGAGACTGCTGCTTGAGGCCAGCCACTCCCTGTGAGAAGGAACTGTTGCGAGTTGTGTTTCCTGGTTCCTCTTGTTCCCCCAGGGGAGACGTGTGCTTTGCTGTGGCGGGAAGCTTCCTGCAGCAATGCCACTTGTGTATCTGCGTGTCAGAAGCTGTGCCTCTCTTTCTGCAGCTGTGTCTTGAAGAGGGGTCAGACACGTGGCCACTTTCTTTGCCCCCCCGCTGGCACCACTGCTGCTCCCAGCACAGTGGCCTCACAGTCCTCAGCCCCATCCACTTCATGGAGGGAGCTGGAGACCGTTTGCGAAGGCCAATGCTGTCCACACTCCAGTGCTCAATAGCACTGCAGCGCGCCGTGCAGCCCTTTCTATTCGGAAAGGCAAATGGATGTTCACCTCTGAAATAGCACTCTCCACCATACACACGTTCCTCCAAAGCTGTCTTGCTAGAGCCATGCTCTCTCTAATAAACTCTGAAAACGTAAAAACCTTAGGGTTCTCTTAGGACACTGTCGGGCAAGTACTGTGATTCCTCAGATGCTGACGCCGGCCACTTGGACCGTGTGGCAGTTAAACGGCCTGCCCGAGCTTCCCAGGCCGGCAGAAGTGTACCAAAGGCTTCGGTCCCTACACGCCGAGAGCAGCGCTGTGTCGCGAAGGGAAGTTGTCAGTGCAGGCTTGGGAAGGGGTTGTCAGGCGGGAGAGGGGAAAGGCAGCGTGAGCCCTGGGAGAGGCTGCCGCCCACCACGTGGCACCACGGTCCTTGGGTGGGAAGGGCAGGCTGATGTCATCTGGCCTTGTCTGGAAGGAGCCTTGGAGCAGGAAGGCTCTTGCCTTGCCAGGAAGCCCAGAGCCTCCCTCCCCCGCCCGCCCGCCCCCGCCCCCACCCGCCCCGCTAACAGTGTGTGCAGAAGAGGAGAGGAAGGTGACGTCCCCTCAGCCCAAGACACCACGGGCTCACAGCCACAGGGGCGGCTGTTACTTTGGCGCCTCTGCCTCAGCCAACCCTTCAGCGGTCCCAGAAAGACCCTCTGTCTGCGTAGCGGCGAGCTGCTGCCCCTGTGCTCCTCAGCATCGTGGTGAGAACGAGACAGCAAGGGCATGTGAAGCTGCAGAGGGGATTCGTGGCCCCCCAGTCTCTCGGTCGCCACTGCTCCCAGCAGAAAGAGGGAAGAGCCCAAGAGCTGGTGACGCAGAAGCTCTACGGGCTGGAAAAGCTGGTGCTTGCCCTGCACGACCTGACTGATGCAGAAGGCCGAGCAGAAGCAGCCGCAGCCCTGGCTGTCTCTGAGGTTGTCGAGAGGCGCCGCCATGAAGCTCAGCACGCTTCTTGGGCACCCAGAGTCACAGCCAGAGCAGCCTCCGCCTCCAATTGCAGCTGGGCGACAGAGGCACTTTCGCTCGGAGGAACAACACTTTGTTCAGGCTGTCCAAGAGCTGGGGGCAGCGCTTCCTTCTTCTCTGGCATGGCCTTCATGGAAGCAGGTGGCGTGCGAGGGCGAGGTGCTTCCGCACAGTCGGCCTCGGCAGTCCCTGTGCCTGAATGGGCAACAGCGTTTGGAGGGGCTGGAGACGCTGGCCCCATGGAGCTGAGGCTGCCGCAGCCCCAGCTCCCAGCTCCCAGCTCCCAGCTCCCAGCTCCCAGCTCCCAGCTCCAGGCAGCAGCCAGGCTGAGCAGCTAGAGGCACGCACGCACAAAATGCGCCCACACCTATACACGGCCCGTCTCCACGGGGCTGACCCCACAGATAAGCACACACTTGGCTCAGGTGCCCTGGTCCGCCCAGGAGCTAACTCGCACACCCTCACTCTCTGCAGTCTCCGGCCCACACGGCCACCTCGAGGCCATCATCAAAGCTTCTTAGCCTACTCGCTGGCCGGGCTGCCTTGAAATTTGCTAGCAATCACCCCCTGGCAAGCTGCCCCTCACGCGCTCCAGGGGCTGCGCCAGAGACGCACGGGGACCCTGGCCCCCGGTGTGACTCCCGTGGCTGGCACGTGCCCCTCCGTCCACACGCAGGCACACACAACAGAGAGTCTCCTCACCCAGGAAACTAGTTAGAAAGAGCGTTTAATGGGAAGACGGGAGCGGGGCCTCTCACAGCTTCCAGGCCGCCAGAGTCTCCTACTTCTTGGGCTCTTTCCACCAATTGCTCCGCTTCCTTTTCTTCCGTCCGCACGCCTTCACAGCTGCAGGTTTCCAGGAGTTCTTGTTCTGGTGCCACAGGCTCTTCTTCAGCTAGGCTGCTGTGTGTTTCGCGTTGCTTCGGGCTTCTGTCAGGCGGCACAGTGCTCCCAGGCTCCGTGCTAGCCAGGCCTGCTGATGCGAAGGCAGACAGGTCTTCTCCTTCAAGCTGTGGTGGGGGCGGCAGGCACAGGGCCTGGGCAGTGCCCACTGAGGACGGCCTCTTCCATTTGGCTCCCCTCACTATTGCCCCTCCGGGAGGCTGTTTCGGTGTGCAGGACGGCACCTTGCATTTTGCCGCCTGCGCTCTCCTCCCTCTGCGGAAGCACTGCTGCTGTTGTTCTTTCTAGGCTGTTGGGCTCCAAGATGGGCCCTGCGCCTTTTGCAGTCATCTGCGCACAAGCCCCCTCGCTCACACTCTGCCCAGCCGCTGCAGCTGCTTCTGAGCCGGTTGTTTCTGGCGGGAGGGCAGAGGCTTGGCTCTCCTTCTGCACGGGCAGCTCAGCAGCAGGCACTTCTGGGCTTAGCAATGAAGGGCGCCCAGGCTCGCCGGCCTCTCCCGGGGCAGGCGCCTCACTAGGCACTCCCGGAGCCCACGCTTGCTCGGAGGAGTGCAAGGCAGGAGTTTGCTCTTCTGCCTCAGGTGTGCCAGGGACCGCACCCACAACTGCTCCCGCGCCCTCTGCTCCCTCGGGGAGGGGGTCACTCTCGCCTTCCAGCTGCACAGGCATCTCAGCCGCTGCCGTGCCCGCAGGCCCCAAGGCAGAGGCGCCGCCTTCGTCCACCTTTTGCGCCTGGGGAGAACGGGAGCACAAAGTGTGAAGAAGGCACACGCAGCTGGAGAAACGAAGGGCAGCCAAAAAGAAGGGGCAGGCGGCAGCACCCACGCCAAAGACCAAGCCAGGAAGAGATGCTGCTGGCAAGGCAGGCAAGAAGCTAGGAGCACATCAGCGCCGCCCCCCCACCAGCCCCCCGGCCCCCCATGGCTCCTGCACATTTGAAGCGCAGGGAGTGGAGCCATTTTCTGACCTCCCTTTGCAGAGGTGCCTCAGCCACCACTGCCTCTCTGCCTGCGACGGAAGGTACCATCAGGTATGTGCCCCACAGTAGCGCATCATCTCTCCCGTCGCACTGCTCTGGGCAGGAGCCTGAACGGCAACTGCTGCTGCACCTCCGCAGTCAAAAACACCACCTCCTCCCTCCTTTCCTGCAGGAAGTGTAGCCACCTCACTGTGCACACGCGCACGCCTCAGCGGCAGCTGCTGCCACACATTGGTTGGCATCGGCACAGTCACCCTGGTAGGCCAGCCAGACTTCCTTAGAGTCTTGGCTTTCCGGCCTGGAAAGCATTCCAATGCTTTGCAAGGGCCTTTCGGGCCGGCCTGCGTGCCTCTTCAGGACTCCTACCTTCTCCTCTGGGGCTTGCTTCTCCCCCTCCTCCAGGTGCTGTGGCTCAGCACAGCCTGCACAAGGCAGGTCCCCATCCGCAGCCTCAAGGGGCTGCAGCTTGGCCAGCGCTTCCTCTTCTTCCCGCTCAATGGCCACACAAGCTTTCTCCAGCACTTCCTCAATCAAGTCTTCCACCATGGGCTGGAGCTCAGCATCCAAGTGGCACTGGCACAGCTGGGCGGGCGTCAGTGCAACAGGGAGAAAGCACCGGAGAGCACTGTCATTCTTAGCCTCTTAGCAAGGAGAAAGGAGGAGGAGCAAAGCACTTGTGCTGAAGGCAGTGCTGGCCACTGCAGGGGGCGGCCCCCTAGGGCAGCTGTCGCAGGAAGCACAAGCACAGCCGCGGGCTACAGGACGAGTGGGCCGGCAGGAGATCGAGCCTGTCGCATGGGCGCGGCAACTCAACAGACCTCCTCACAGGTCTCCTCCTCCTTGGCAGCCACCAGGAAGAGGCAGAGCGCTCCCCGGCACCTCCTGCCTGCTCCTCTAGGTCTTGCCAGCCCCGCTCAGCCTGCATGCTAGGGCTAAGGGTCCCGGAGAGCCTGCCCCAGCGCTGTAATCTGGAGCTGAAAGCAGCCCGGCCACCGCCATCTGCAGAAGCACCTTGCGCGGTGCTGCCGCTCACCTCGCAGCAGACGGAGGAAACCACGGGCTTTTGCTTTCTCTGAGGAGAAGGTGCCCGACGGTGCTGCTCAGTTTTGCATGAGCGAGTGAGCTGTGCCCACTGTGCAGGGGACAGTGCTTGGGGAGAGGGCTTGCGGCCCGGAGTAGGGCCCGGCCTACCTCTCCTTGTCCTCCTTGCGTGGCCACATCTCTTCCTCGTGCTGTTTTGGCAGAGCGGGGCGAGCGGGGTGGGGCCGCAAGTGCAGCTTCCTGACTGGCCCCGTGCACCACTGCTGCGCACTGCCAAGGCTCTTCTGCGTGCAGCTCTGGGAAGCAAAAGCAGGAGGACTGCTGCAGCCTGCATGCTGTTCAGCTTTCCACCGGAAGGCATGCTTTTTACAGCTACGATTCAGCAGGGCAAACTGTCTCCATGCGGTGGGCAGCAAAAGGACTGCTGCGCAGGAAAGCAACAAGCCCCAACTCCAGAGGCCCACCAGCTTTGGCTGGGGCTCAGCCCTTGCAGCCCCTGCTCTCCACAGTGTCTGGAAGGGAAGTCTACCTCTCGGGCTCGTCCCGCAGAGACAATTGACCGCGCTCAGGAAAGGAGGGCCAGGGCATCCCCCGGCTTATCAGCATTTGTCAGTGGGAAGGGGAAGAGACCAAAACTTCCACAGCAGGCAACCTCCTTGCTGGCCCGCCCTACGGGACTCCCTGGCAAAAAGCCGCTGTGCGCGTTGTTGGAAGCAGTGCAGGTGGCTCAGCGGGGCTGCAGCAGAGGGAACGCTCCGAAAGCCACGACCACATGTGTCTAGCCTGTGCTGCAGCCGTCTGCCCGGTTTGCAAGACAGCCCAGCCGGAAATGATTTCCAGGGCCAAAACCTTCGGCCCTGTGCCCATGGTGAGGCCACTGCCCGCTTTCACACTCTTCCTGCAAAGACATGCTCTCTGCTTTCCTATTCACCAGCAGGTGGGGTTTTTCGGATGCATCTCTGAAGAGCAGCCTGGGAGAGCCACCTGCTCGCACGCTCCTGCTAAAGCAAGGAGTCCAAGAACATGTCTTGACACTACCTGGAGGGGGAGAGCCAGGAAAGCCTCCGCCATCCTGAACTCTGGCTGATGCTACCGAGCTCAACATTGACTACGCTGCGCAGGTGCCTCTGGGCGAGCCAGTTTTTGGTTTGGGGATGAAAGTCAAGGCCGTGCAACCGTCTACCTGTCTGCCCTTTGGCGTGCTTTCTGGCTGCCGCAGGCGCGGGCGTTGGGGGCCGCATCCGCCTCTGCACTCGCACTCCGGCCGGTTGTCGTCCCACCGCTTCTCGCTGGCTCGCGTTATTCCGCCAGCCAGGCTGGGCAGCAGGGAGGGCAAGCATGTCACAAGAGACTTGCTATGCAACTGCCACGGCTTTCTCTCCGGGGCTAAGGAAGACTTGCTGCTTGCCTCCTGCAAACCTGCTCTTTCCTTTGGCTCGTCAGCGCCCTGACCCTGACGAGGCGGCTCTCGGCTCTGGAGCCCACAGGGCTGGTGCTGTAGGCAGCGCCCCAGGCGCTGCCCGCCAGGCACCCAGCCCAGGGCCCTTTCAGGCTGCTGGGG